>NW_026460338.1:0-5001 GCF_021730395.1 Mercenaria mercenaria | reverse complement strand
GTATAATGCAGCGTACATACCTCTGAATATGTAGTATGAAGTATTCCTAAAAGTCATGTCTATCATCTGTGTATATCGAATTAACAAGCTTCCACCATTAAACATCGTTTTCAATACATTTGATACTCTGTCACGTCCAACATGCTCGCCCATGCGCAAGTTATACATAACGGTGTACAGATGCATCGGGGAAACACTGGCAATACAAGAACACGATCTTATAAATTCAACAACATATTACGTCTAGGGCTACAGTCTTACTATCCACACACATTGTACTTGAACTTCCCTTTTCATATTAAGAATGTATATAAATCCGAAATGATAAGAAAAAGTAGGAATGTTTTGTACAAAGCAATTCATTGTAAATGTTTGGTTTACAAAATTATTATATTTGAATCCATTTACACATAAACTGTAACACATTACCTTCTGTCTTCTTCCAGACTCAGCACAGTTGCAGAGACAAACAGACTGCTCATAGGCAAACGGTAAGTTGTATCTTCGAGTGTATCGTTTGTGTAGATTATCTTCAACTGGATGTATAAGATAAAACAGTTTGGTTCCTGTCTGAAGTGTGGGAATTGACTTTTACAATGCTTACCTAAATTCATTTCATTTTTGTTTCCTACAATAATTCCGGACAACGACACCTGAAAGTGATTTTACACTTCTTTAACCCATATAAATAGTTCATACATTTAACATGTACCAAAATTTATAACCAACATTATTGAAAAGGAAATAATGATTTGCTTAAAATTTATGACCAAGTATTTTGAATTCTTATGTATTTCAAGACAATACCTGATTTTGGATGGAATTAACAATTGTTTCTCTACTTGACTGCCCTCTCCAGAGTATACTTAGGTTTCCAATGTAACTAAAATTTCCTGAGAAAAAATACACTTATAAATTAGTGTAACTGATCAGACATCTTGCTTGCACAAACTTCTCGCTTTAATGCTACAAGTGTTTGTGGAGCTACAAACGTGTAAAACGTAATTTGGACAACAAACAATATTAACTTCATTGATTACATGACCAAATGTTGTATATGTACAACACAGATGCTTTAGTTTATTTTCAGTGGAACTATTTCTCATTTAATTACAACTAAAACTGTTCTTCTGTTATACAGCTGTTTTAGTCAAATTACCAAAGCATTACATTGACCTCGAAAGGGCTTGTTTATACATGTACAATTCATATCATATGGATGAAATAACGCGCATTAAGTGTTTTGTGAAAATTCCTGCAAAAATAAGGATGTAATAGACTTAGTAAAAACTAAAAGGAATGAATTGGTAGTTTTAAGATACATGTATTACATATACATTTAGAAACCATGACCAAGTTTTGAATAAAAATGCAAAGAATTTTTAAGAAAAAAATATTCATGTTGTAGGTGTACCATTCAGTTCTACTAATTAAATGAAACAGAACGATATCATTTTCTCTCGAAAACAAACCACAAAAGCAAGGAAGAAACAAAAGAAGAATTCGTGCTATTATTGTTCAATTAAAATTAGTTGTCACAGTAGTGACGAATTATACCCCCACAATATGGCCTTGTCACAGAACTAAGCCAACGTCAAACTGAACTTGCTTTACCTTTGAGCTACCGACCTCAAAATCAATAGAGGTCATCTGCTGGTCATGATCAACCTCCCTATAAAGTTTCATATTCCTCGGCCCAAGCATTCTCAAGTTATTGTCCGGAAAAGATTAAAATGACCATTGACCTTTGGGACCCAAAATAAGTCTGGGTCATCTGCTGGTCTTGACCAATCTCCCTATTAAATTTTGTGATCCTAGTCCCAAGCGTTGTGAAGTTGTTGTCCGAAAACCGTTTAAGTGTTCCAGGTCACTGTGACCTGCTGACCTCAAAATCATTAGAGGTCATCTAATGGTCATAACCAATCTCGCTATCAATTTTCATGATGCTAGGGCCAAACATTCTCAAGTTATCATCCGGAAACCGTTTAACTGTTTCGTGTTATTGTGACCTTAACCTTTGACCTACTAACCTCAAAGTCAAACATGACCTGTATTTAATCATGCTACATCTGTGTACAAAAATTTAAGATCCTAGACCCAAGCGTTCTCAAATTATCATCTTGAAACCGTTTAACTGTTCCGAGTCATTGTGACCTTGACCTTTGACCTACAGACCTCAAAGTCGAACTTGACCTGTATTTCATGATGTTACGTCGGTGTACAAAAATATCATCCTAGGCCCAAGTGTTTTCAAGTTATCATCCGGAAACCATTTAACTGTTCCGAGTCACTGTGACCTTGACCTTTGACCTACATACCCCAAAGTCAAACTTGACCTGTATTTTATGATATTAACCTGTGCAATAAAATATATGATCATAGGCCCAAGCGTTCTCAAGTTATTATCCGGAAACCGTTTAACCCTTCAGGGTCACTGTGACCTTGACCTTTGACCTATTGACCCCAAATTCGAACTTGACCTGTATTTTCTGATGTTACACCCGTGTACTAAAATGTTTCAAATCAGTCAAGGCTTTCATGAGTTATCATCCGGAAACCACAAAAACCAACAAACCGGCCGACCGACCGGCCGCCAAGCTCACTCCTATATACCCCGCCCCCCACCCCACCACAAACTTCGTTTTTTGAGGTATAATGAAGTGAAACCAGCCTGACTGTCGTTTTCCAAATTAGCAAAATCATAAAAATTATTAACACACGTCACTCATGTAAGAAAGTAGTATGCCAATTTATAGAAGAAAAAGTTAAAGAAAACAAAATCAGTCAGAATATTGTCTGACAAAATCATGTATGTACCTTAAATGGATTGCCCTTATACTGTAAAAAGAAATGTACAAGAAAACTGTTATCAAACCGACAACCTTTGTCCACTTGCATTAAAAAAATATGGTAAAGATTTATTAGCTTCTAAGTCGATGGATTAATTCCACAAAAGATAATAGGCAAGGGTAGATTTCTCGGAAGCACAGAGCACCACAAACACAGCCTCAGAGCCACGCGTTTGCAAAGTAGGCCCACAACAAAAAGAAGCTGTAACGGATTGCTTCAAAAATCCAACAAATACATTTTACTTTTATGCAAAATATAGATACATGTAGAGGGGAGGAAGGGGGAATGGGTAGAAAGGGGGGTGGGGGAGGGGGTTGAAGAGAAAAGTAGAACAAGGATGAATATACAAAAGGAATGCTACTTTCCTTAATCAGTTATACTACAACGTAAACCATAGTAGCGCAGACATTCATGTACCACAGACAAACACAAACACCCACACACAACTAACTAACATAGAAAAAGAGACAAGTAAGATACAACAAAACTGTAGGGCACCGCCCAAGACAATAGGGAGTGCAATTGCAAAGGGAAAGGATGGGGCGATAGTGGGAGTGAGGAGAAAGAGGAAAGAAACGCTAACAATAAACAAGACAACATATGCAACACAAAATAAAAGACAGGCAGAAAACAGGTTGAAAATAGGGGCACCGCCTTGAAACAGTCAGCAACCTATATAAAGGAAACCTGGGGTTTAAACGCCATTAGGGCATGCCAACATCGCACTTACCATATTTTCAACAAGTTAGACAACACAATGTAAACAAGTGAATGAAGTATTGCCATGCAATACAAAGTCCCCTACTGGAAGACACCTGATTTTCTCTACCGCAGTATAACATAATGAACTGATATCTGTCAATGATGTATAAACAATATTGTACTTCACATACAATATGTTATAACAACACACTTGGATTAATATGTGCATACATAAAAACCCACAGTTGTTTTCATATTGAATTTTTTTGGCTGATTATAAAAATGTTATCATGTAAGTTATTTATAGTAACAACAAAGGGAAATTAATCTTTAAAAAAAATCTATATAATATAAGTCCACAAGAAACTCTTTACCAGGTAGAGATAGGTCAAAATACACCTAAAAATTGGATGTAACATGCATGCTGTACCACAGAAAAGTGGTCTCGATTTTTCTCTACCGCCAGTAATAAAAAAGTTACAATAAAATCTATTTATAGTAAAACAAAGGGACGTAATTCTAAAAACAAGGGTACCTCATGGTGGTGAACATTTGGTCCAAGTTACATCAAAATCCCTCCATGCATGAAGAAGAAATGTTCCATACAAAGTCATTCTTGAATTTGACCTTTGACTTCTAAATATGACCTTGACCTTAGACCTAGGGACCTGGTTCTTACGCATGACATGTTGTCTCATCCAGGGGAATATTTGTGCCAACTGATATCTAAATCCTGCTTTGCATGACAAAGTTATAGACCGGACAGGAAAAAATCCTCTTGACATTTGATCTCAAAGTGTGACCTTGACCTTTAAGCTAGGGTACTGGGTGTTGCGCATGACACTTCGTCTCATCATGGGGAACATTTATGCCAAGTAATATTGTAATCCCTTGATGGATGACAGAGTTCTGGATCGGACAGGGAAAAACCCTTATTGACCTTTGACCTCCAATTGTGATCTTGACCTTTGAGCTAAGGGTCTGGGCTTTGCGCATGACATGTTGTCTCATCATGGGGAACATTTGTGCCAAGTAATATTAAAATCCCTTCATGGATGGCAGAGTTATTGACGGGACAGGAAAAAAACTCTGTTGACCTTTGACCCCCAATTGTGACCTTGACCTTTGAGCTAGGCGTCCGGAATTTGCGCATGACACATCGTCTCATCATGGGGAACACTTGTGCTAAGTGATATTAAAATCCCTTAATGAATGTCAGAGTTATGGACCGGACACGAAATAGACCCTGTTCATGCTATGTTAACATTTGACTGCTAAGTGTGACCTTGACCTTTGAGCTAGGGGTCTGAAAGTTGTGCATGACACATCGTCTTATTATGAGGTACATTTGTGCCAAGTAGTATTAAAATCCCTTCATGGATGGGAGAGTTATGGACCGGACAGGAAAAAAGCCATGTTGATCTTTGACCTCCAATTGTGACCTTGATC
>NW_026460337.1:0-22043 GCF_021730395.1 Mercenaria mercenaria | reverse complement strand
AAGATAAAAACAAAAGTGGTAAAAAAACATAAATTTATCGTTCACTTGATGTAGACGTAATTCTACGACAAAAGTTTTTCCTTAATTTAAAAAAAAAAAAAAGTCAATTATAATGTCCAATAATTTGATTTTACACTTCCTTCGAAAATTAAAAAAAAAAACCCCAAAAATCGTTAAAAAAGGAAAAAAGCTTGTCTGTAATCATGAATACAAAGTATCAAGTTAAATCTCGCAGGTCTGCATTTTTTTTGAAAATTCATGTAAATTTTGTATGCAGAAAGGTGTGTGTAAGTTTGGCTTTTTTTGACATTTCCCGTTCTTAATAGCAAAAAAACAAGACAGAAAGATTATCTCACTTTTTGAAGTTTCTTGTTGCTTTTTTAAAAAATTGTTTCCCACACCCCCAGTTAAAAAGATATTTAGGGAAAAAAATCCTAAAATTTTTTTCTGAACCGGTTTTATAACTTTTTTGGTAACGCAGCATTACCAGTTACAGAATATAAAAACATGTAAACTTCTTGGGGGTCAGTCAAACAGAAAAAACCCGCTTTTTTAATTAAGATTCATTTTAAATACAAGTACCTCAATCAGAACGTTTTAAAGTATTCTGTCCTCATGTTGATATTACTGAGTTTGAGATTGAAAAATTAACAGCAAATTTTACTAGAACTTCAAGATTAAATTCTGTTTGAGACTTACCACCAATACTGAATAGTCAATTTAACATATAATTTGAAATGCAATCAAGATATAAATGACAAATAGAGTTTCACTATCAAACTCAGCTGAGAGTGAAATTATTTTGTGAACATGGGACCTGCTATGCATGTTAACGAAACAAATTTAAAATTTACAGTCAGATTTCCTTATTAATAAATCTGAACATTAGGTTGTCTTTTCCTTGTTATAAATTGGCAAAACATCATACTGGAAGAAATCTCTTATATAAAATGAAATAATGACCGACGCCAACTCAGCAGGCTCAAATCGGCAATGTCTTTCACAGCAAGACTAATTCTCACAAAACACACTCTTTAATTAGTTTTTCTTTGTATATCTTGTTGTTACTGTAGTGTTTATATCATTAATACTTATTAGTAAGTATGGATCAAATGCAATGCATTAGGGAAAAATCTAATGCGTTGAATTGGTTTTTATGTGATATATTAGATAATGCGAATTCCAAAACATTCCTACTGAGATATGTAACTCATTCTATAAAATTCATACAGTGAGAAGCTAGTTACACTATTATTGATGTAAATGTTTTATGTAATGGCAAAACTGACTACGATAGTATATAAATTAATAATAACGTAATGTAAGTAACGATAGTATATCAAAACTCCAAGCAATTGCTGGAACTCTTCAATTTGGCTACATTAAGAGACTGAATTTTGAAATTTCGCATGCGACGAATGAAGTCAATAAAGAGTGATCGTAAAACAGAATTACAATCTACGACTGCTGTTTTTATGTGAATAAACACATTCGTATTGTAAGAGAAGACTAAGCCAAATTTCATATTTATATAAATTTCTAAGCATTTTGATCTTTAAATGTATTGCTTAGCACGTCTTTCACACACATTTTCCTGCAATTGTCAGAGAATCAAACTCAACTAAATGGTCTGTTTTGTTTAAGACTCTTTCCACCTGTAGATGATTAAAACTTATCAAAAGATAATCAAACTTTCTAAATATTTTCTGAGATTATAATATAAGAAACAAAACACGGTGTTAGATATCTCTGTATGACAATATTATATACATTTAACACTTTATTATAGCTTTATTAAGACTGTAGTTTCTTAATGAATCAGTATTGTTTGGTATTAGATAAACAATGTGTTTGCCTTTCTTGTGATGATATACAAGTTTAATGTATTGCCGATTACTCCTTCATTGAACTGGTGTAGCTTGTTACAAAAACCCACAACGTTGTATATTCAGATTGGACAGACTAATATATATCTTATATTTCATTTTTACATAGCGCTCAATGGCAGTTATTAAGATATTGACTTAATTTTTTCATAAAATTGCAGACACTTATTATATTTGTGATTCAAATATTCTATAAAAGCTTAATACAGAGATTTTCCAGACAAATAACAATCACGATATGAAAATGTTCTGTCATTCAGAGTTTCAATTTTGACTTGTTTTTTTTTTGTAGTATGTCAGCTCAGTTGTATTTCAGGACAGCTTAAAATATTATAGCAAATTTCGTAAAAAATAATAAATGTTATTAAAGTGTTTATTCTTAAATACTGCTATAACTTGGTAATACTAGTTTGAATAATTTATATCTGTAAACAGGTATTGTTTTATATGAACGGTTACAATTCATTGTCCTTAATGTCAGGAGTTTACAGTATATCGGGAAAGTATTTCTGGCATCACCCAAAGTTATTTCAAATCTTTGCAATTACTTGTTAATGAAAATAGTAAAGATACTCGGAATCTCGCAACGTTTGTCTTTAAAGCAGTATCTAAATAGATAAACTCTAACTGCAAATAATATGTACGTTTTAATAGCTAATTTATACACATGTTTGGGTTATCCAAATTGTCTCTCCCAAAGCTGTTTTATAACTGATACCTATGAATTACTGAAAAAACTGTTAAACTTGTATTTACGTATCTGCTATCCTGCCATACATGTTATATTTATTACTTTGTATGTATATTGAAGATATGCTGATGGATCTAATGATTTATTGCAGAATAAAGATTCTTCTTCTTGTTTTGGACCTTTCCGATAATGGAAACCATCCGATATATCTTGATAATATAATTTCACTTTGACCTGTATCAAGGGGCATGAGAAGTGGTGTGCATGTTATTTCTTCTCTAACTTGGTTATTTTTTATGCTTCAAATGATCCTTTAACAGCTTTGAATAATGGGCACTCTGAAAATATATTTGTATGTAGCCTATAATTAAAGTTCGTTCAGGAAGTAATTAGCACTTTAACGTGATGGACCCGTAATGACAACTGGCATTTGCCATGCGATTGCATATCCTCCATATGCGATTTCGGCATCCTTTGGATATAACAAAAAATTATTTTTAAAAAAAAACAAACAAACAGAGAATGAGTCTTGAATAAGGTCTTCTTCTTATAAAAAAAGGCAGGACTTACGACTTCTGTGTTAAATAAACGTTTGTTCAACAAACAAAATCCAGTTTAAAGACCGCTGGTGCCCCTCCGTGCATTAGTTCATCACGGGCGGGCGCCTGGATAGAACAAACGACCTTACGTAAGCCAACTGGAAGGCTTCCTCTCATGAAGAATTCAACGCCGTAGGTGAGACTCCAAACCCACATCAGTGAGGGGCATGTGATTTGAAGTACGAAACCAGGACCATGCGGTCACGGAGGCCCTTATTTAGTTTTTAACGATAAATTCATTGAATATTACATATTATAGCTCAGAAATGTAAAAGTTCTGTTTTAATCTACTTTTCAGTGATATCTTGTTTTTTTTTGACATTCTAACTGGTCGCCTAGTAAATTTGACATGATGCACCGATGTTAAGAAGTTAAGGTTGCTGGTATCAATTCACTTGACCATTGTTTCCGTGGGTTTAAGCCCTGCTCACATCGTCATGTGAGCCATCCATCCGGCCTCCGAAAGGTCGGCGTTCTACCAGGTTAGTGATATTATCCGGAATTTAATATCATATGCGTAAAGGTGCTATTTTTGTTTTCTGCGCATGTGACACTATTTTTCCTATCTCCCGTTGGCTGAAATAAAACTTTAGATTTGAGTTAAAGACTGCAACTTCAACTTCGACTTCAATGGGGGTACTCGGCAACATCCACTACGTAGACATCGGCTTTATAGATTAAATTTTCTCTAGTGTTCATGCATGTGTAAACCCTGTCAATTATTCATTTTTAATGATTTTGCTCTCCATGCCCAAAATTTCGAAAAAAAAAATATCAAATTTTGAAACGAAACGATGACCATCGGATAGGAAACGATCTAACTTAGGAAATGAGTGTTTCGTTCAGAAATGAGAAATTCGAATGCTACTGCTATCTGTAAAATACGTGCATAGATATCGATATGTGAACCAATTAAATTGCTTAAAATAATAGATACTAGAACTATTTACTGGTAAATCTTTCGTCAAATAACGCCCCTTGCCGGCGGGGGGATAGAAAATGCTGGCTGTATCTCCATGCAGAGGGGTACGACCCCCCCGAAAATGGACCCACCTGTTTGCCGTGGGTGGCGGCCCGTAAGCCGGAGAGGGGGGGTCCTGGATTTTGAGGTGCCCCATGCATCCCGGGGAGATGATGCGTACTTGTTTGCATGTGCGCATCTTCTTCCCGGGATGTGGGTGCCAATACACATCTTTGGCCTCTAATTCGGTGTAGACGTTCTGGCGGTCGTATTGGCCCGATACGATCAATCGGCTAGTCATGCCAAACCCCTAGGAAATCTCACTTTACTTTTACATTTTTATGCTTATTTAAAAATGCATCTTTATGTGATAATTTTTTTATTTTCACAAACACACTTTGGAACAAATACGTTACACAAAACCTGTCTTTACTCTGCGTATTGTCACATTTTACTGGCCAATAAACTTCATATTACGTTCACAAAAATGTATTTAACAATATATTTTCATATGTACTTCAATCTTTTTTCCTAGAAAGCGGTGGCTTGGGGCCCAAATCGGTTGGGTAGAGTAACAATCCCTTGAATCCCATGTTTGCTTTTCTGCATTCAACTGGTGATATGAACAAGATTAAAAAAATACCTGGCGAGTATATCAATACAGTATCCCTAACATGTATGAGCTGGATATCCGCTCGTTTTCATGTTCCCTTGTTGGACTCCGCGGCGGGTGGGGCTGCGAGTGACAAATTTGAACATTTAATATGGAAAACCAAAATAAAAAAACGACCGCATACCGAAACAGATTCTGACGGCAGGGGAAAGGTGAGAATCCTCACCGACCTACACTTCCAAACATGGCATTTCGCGATTTCTTTTGACCAGTCAACAGACGAAACATTCAAAATGTCAAGCCTTTCGCCATTTAAATTGAAAAACCATCGAAGGCATTGCTGGTGTACCGAAATCAGTCAAAAAACTGCGAACTGGTGATCGCTTGTTGAAGTTGAGAAAGGCTCACATTCACGAAATTTACTTTCCGTAACTTCATTTTACAACCGGCCATGTAAGTGCATTGCACACCGTACTTTGAAACCTCAAGGGGGGTCTTCGTTGTCCTGGCCCTTTGCAGGGGTTTCGGAGACGGAGATTGTGCAAGGCCTTTCAGATAAAACATGTCACTGCTGCAAGACGTATAAAAATCAAGCGATTAGGAAAAAAGAAATTCACACAAATACTATTTTTTCTTAACATTTGGCACTCCGTTTCTTCCTTCATTCGTAAAATTTGGGGATACCTCATCACAAAAGTTTAACATATATTCCTAACCCTCTTCAATGCTATTATTGCTTTAAGTTTGGGCACAATGAGAAAAACTGCAAAGGCGATTACATTTGCCCAAAATGCGGACAGGATGGACATTCTCATGACCACGACACTTGTAGTCGTCCATGCGTTGTGTGAACTGCAGCGAGCCACATTCAGCCAAGTCTCGTGATTGCAAGACATGGAAAATCGAAAAGGAGGTTCTTCATGTCAAATTCACACAGGGCATTGGTTTTTTCCAGAAGCAAGACAAATTGCCAATGCCAATTTACATCCCCAACACTCGTACAACTTATTCATCAATAACTAAATCTGTTCTAGCAAAATCAACACGTGCATTGATGCCTGTACTCAAACAGATTCAGTGACTGCTAAACAAAATCCAACTCAAACTTCTGTACCAAATGAAAAGCCTAAAGTACCAGCAAAACCTTCAGAGGCATCTCAACTTCAAAGGGAGCTGCAAAACCCAACACTGCCACCAGCTATACAAATTTTTTCCTAAGTTCAGGTACGTCCGTCGTCACGACAAAACGTTTCATCAAACACTAATCAACGTGGGAGTCAAACACCAAACAAAAAAATGACTTGGGAACTGATGGGTTTGGAAGGGATCAAATGATCCAAAAAAAACCCCATAACCGGTTCCCTCATGATATGAACCGGTTTAACAGGGGAGATAGACGACCCGCCATTATCTGCCCCGCCAGTTTAACCAGCACAAAGGAGGGGAAAATAAAAAGGGTTTTCCCCCCTGAGTCAATGCAACACTAATAATTTAATTTTCCGGGCGTTTAATTTTTATTGCCATTGTAAATGGAAAGTAAAATTACCCAGTGGAATTGCCATGGACTTAAAGCAAATTATAATGAAAATTCTCTTTCTTATCAAAATAAAAATCCTTCACTTATGTGCCTTAGTGAAACATTTTAAAGGAAACGGACAAATAGCTTTCAAAATTATTCGTGTATACTACATAAACACAAAACATGATAGGGCGTCTGGTGGTACATCTATTATTATTAATAATGCATGTCCGCACAGACAAATTGTTCTAAATACAAGTATCCAATCAGTTGCAATAAAACGTAACATTACATCGACCGATTACTGTCTGTTGGGATTTAATCCCTCCCAAATATAAACTAAATTTGAAGAACTTGATGATCTTTAAAACAATTACCACAACCATTTTTGCTTATGGAGATTTTAATGGTCATCATGAATTCTGGGGCTGTTCTGACAGCAACACTAGAGGTCAAATTATTGAAACTTTTATTGAAAAAAAATGCCCTTGTTTATTAAAGATCAATCCAAAACGTATTTTCATCCTGCAACAGGTAACTTTTTTCGCTTGATTTGACAATTTGTCAACCGAACACCTTTCTTGATTTTGAATGGAAAGTACTGGATGATTTGCATGGTAGTGACCATTTTCCAATTATTATTTCAAATACTTCTAATCTGCCATCAGACCACCCTTCATATTTCAAATTTAATAAAGCTGATTGGAAGCAATTTGAAAGCTATGTAAAAAGATTTGACTTTGGAGAATTTTACAATTTTTTTATGACCCTATTGATGGGTTTTTCAGTTCTTCTTTTCCGATATTGCTGACAAGTCCTTTCCTAAAACTTCAAGAAATGGTAAACAAAAAAAATAAGCCTTGGTTAATGATGATTGTAAGACTGCTTTTCGAAAACGTAGAGCGGCCATTAAAAAGTTCAATATACAGCCGACGAAAGAAAACTTAAATCAGTTAGGATTCTGAGAGCAAAAGCTCGCAGAACTATAAAACAAGCAAGAAAAAATCATGGCATTCATACGTTTCAAAACTTAATTCTAGGTCATCGGTTAAAAAAGTCTGGGAAATGATTCGCAAAATAAGTGGAAAAGGAAAATCTTCAAAATGTTTCCCATCTTTACAAAGACAGACCGTCTATTGCATTAGCAAGGAGGACATTGCCAATACACTTGGTAAAACTTTTTTAAAAAACTCTTCATCAAACAATTATGTTTAAAAAGGTTTCAAACATAAAATCGACCCAAAGAAAGCAAACCTTTTAAAATTTTTATTCAAATAATGATGAAGATTATAATAAATCTTTTTCACTCACAGAATTGCTTGAACGCTTTAGATAAATGTCACGATACCCCAGCTGGTCCGGACCAAATTCATTATCAACTTTTAAAACATTTACCACAAGAATCATTAGACCTCCTACTTGAAATTTATAATATTACATGGAAAACTGGCATTTTTCCAGATTTCCCGGAGAGAAGCTATAGTTATTCCAAAACCAAAACCCGGGAAAGATAGCACTAACCCCAGTAATTATGACCGATTGCACTTACCAGTGTTTATGTAAAACGCTAGAACGTTGATCAACTCTAGACTAGTTTGGTATCTTGAATCTCAAGGCCAATTACAACTTTCAAGCGGTTTCGCAAGCAGCGCAGCAAAAACTGATCATCTTGTTCGACTGGAAAATTTTATTCGTGATGCATTTGTTAAAAAAGAGCATTTAGTGTCTGTATTTTTCGATTTTGAAAAAGCCTATGACACTACATGGAAATATGGTATTATGAATGATCTTAACGACTTAGGTTTAAAGGTCGTCTTCCAACATTTTTTATCGCAATTTTTATTTAGATCGCAATTTTAAAGTACGTTGTTGGTTCTACCCTTTCTGACTCTTTGAGCAAGAACAGGGAGTTCCACAAGGTTCTATTTTATCTGTCACACTTTTTAGCATCAAAATTAATAAAAATTTTGAAATGTTTGTCACCAGGGATAGATTGTTCATTATATGTTGATGACTTCTAATATGTTATCGTTCAAAAAATATGCGTACGATTGAAACGCCAATTACAGCAGGTTGAACAAAGTTCAAACTTGGGCCATGGAAAAAGGTTTTTAAAATTTCCCAATCAAAAACTCAGTGTGTCCCTTTGTCAATTACGGAAACAACATTGTGACCTGAGCTGTTTCTAAATGGTACAAAAATACCCGTTGTTGACGAAGCAAATTTCTTGGTGTTTTTTGGATAAAAAGGCTTTCTTTTTACCAACATAAAATACCTGAAAGCCAAATGTTTGAAAACGTTGAATCTTTTAAAGGTAAATTTCAAATACTGATTGGGGAGCAGATCGCAATGTTTTGTTAAGACTGTATAGAGCTTTGATTTGATCCAAGCTAGATTACGGTTGTGTTGTTTATGGTTCAGCCAGAAAATCGTATTTACAGATGCTGGGGTACTATTCATAATCAAGGTCTTCGTTATTGCTCTTGGCGCATTTAGAAATCGCCTGTTGAAAGCTTGTATGTTGAAGCAAACGAACCCTACCCTTTTATACGAGACGTGAAAAAAAAAATGTCATTGCAATTAAAGCTCTGGGGTAGCTGCCAACAAATCCAACCCTGCTCATAAAATCATATTTAAACCCAATACCCGATTCGTATGACAGAAAAACCAAACAAATTAAAACCCTTTTTGGGTTTTGCATTGATAATTCTAAGAAGGAACAAGATTTTGAATTTCATGATGTAAAGATATATTTTCTGAATACACCACCATGGAATTCTTAATTCTCCAAAAGTTCTTTTTGATTATGAAAAAACCCCATTGAAAAAGGGGGTGGAAACAAACCCTGAAATATTCAAGTCCAAATATAACGAATCAAAACGGCTTACAAAAATCATTTTCCTATTTAACAGATGGTTCAAAAGATGATTCAAATGGTTGGATGTGCCGCCGTTAGCCATCTGCATCAATCAAAATTACGTTTACCAAATAACGCTACCAATTTTTTCAGCAAAAGCAAAAGCAATTGATTTGGCCCTTAATTTTATTTCAGAATATAATGAAGAAAAGTTTTTTCATCTTTTCCGACTCACTTTCTGTATTACAATCAATACACAACCGTTAATACAGAAAATCCTCTCATTCAAAACATTCTTCTCAGGGTTCATGAACTATCTTTTAAAAGTCCATCATATTTTGTTGGATTCCTAGTCATGTTGGTATTTATGGAAATGAAGATGCTGATACTGCAGCAAAGAAATCACTTTCATTAAATCAATCTAAATTGAAATTACCATATTTCTGATTTTAGGTAAATATCACAAATACATTTTAACTAAAAAGGCAGTCTCGTGGAACAATGCTTCGTTCAATAAACTCGTGAAATTAAACCTACTTTAGTGAAAGGCACAAGGAAATAGATCTGTTCGCAGGGAGGAGGTTTTTTCTTTCTCGTTGTCGGATAGGTCATACTCGGTTGACTCATTCGTATTTGTGAACAATGAAGATCAACCTGAAAGTATACCCTGTCAAACACACTTACTATTAAAAAATATTTTAATCGACGTTTTGACTTCGATCCACAGCGCAAAATCATACTACAATGTTGAATCTCTAAAAGAGCTGTACGAGCAAATTTCAGCCGACAAAATTTTTTCAGTTTTTGAAAGAAATAGGTATATATCATAAAATCTGAACCTTTTTTGATTATTTAAACACCGCTTTTATACTTTTTAATGTTTGGGATTTGATTTTTTACACATTATGTATTTACGCTTTTACTTCAATGGTTTTTATTTATTCTTTGCAATTAACGTAATCCATTTAACATTTTCGGCGATATATGACCTTTTTGTGTCGATTCGCCGTAAAACCCAACTCATTCATTCATTCATTCGTCAAATAACAGACAAGATTAGCACTAAACAAAAAAGGAGAAAAAAGTCTTACAGTAAATTCGCCACAATGTCTGAGTGTTCTCTATAGTCTTTATCAGACAAACAAGACTCCTACTGAGATATGTCTTTATTTAACTCAATTTGTTGATTTTCTAGCAAACGATTTGACCTTCATATATCGCTCGATATTCTCGAGGTGAACATTTTTCATATCACCCTTTAAGGTTTGCAATGTTTATAGTTTATTTTCTAATGTACATAAATAAAAACATACCTCATACTTTGAAAATGCAACAGATGAAAGGATAAAAATGGAAAGCTAGTCTTATAGCGCTAGACAAAACATAACTGTATGGGTACATCGAGGTTAAATGTGTAACGGGACAAAGAATATTATCTTAAAACATGATGAAATTGTTATTAATGTAAAACGTGAAAAGAGGACATTGAAATACAAGTAGTTATATGTATGATGAATGTATACTACTACTACTACTACTAGACATTGTCGGTTTAAGGACACGTCACGGCTGAGATAGTTTAGCATTATTACAATTCACAGTCGGTATTGAAATTGTGTTTCCAATACATGTGCTCATTAGATAAATCCTCAATATCTATGTGAAAAAAGGGGATGGTTTTGTATGATTGCAACACTTTTGAGTTGCTCCAATTACTGACAAATGACTGAAACAATAGGAAATGTACGAGGAGGATAGACAAAACGACGTGAGGTAACAATATATTCTTTTATTGTTTTAATCTATGAGTTGTAAGCAAACAATAAAAGAATACCCTTTTTTGGGAAAATCAAACGGGAAAGTTAGAAATAACGAAAAAAAATTAATTAGGCCATGAGTCATCATATACCTGTCAAAATTTGTCATTAGTTTTCACGCTCTGTCAAAATAATTTTTATCTCTCTATTCTGCAAATGCATTGTTTTTGAAAGTACCTTGGACGGATATCGTTGTGTGTAACTTACTTTACATTCCACATTAATATTTGTGCTTGAAATTGCTTTGTTGAGCTCACCGACGTCACATATGAATGTCTATTGTTTTAGTTTATTGTATGTTATAAAGGTACCAAATCTCAATATTAAGATATTAAGAATTGTTCCTTTCTGGTAGACAAAGGAAACTATTTGGTTGAATCAAAATAAACGGTTTTGGAAAAAGAACTGAATATTCTTTGGTTTTTTGTATTCCCCGGAAATTCAAAAAGTGAATCACCTTAAGCTGACGTGGACAATGAACTGTGAAAGCGCTGTAAATCCTGGGGGTCTTCTCAAAACATACTTGTATTTTCATTCACTGTTACAGTAGCTGACTTTGTTTATCTTCTTCTTCTTCTTATCGTTCGCGACTACACTGTCAGACCAGTAGCCTCGATGAAACTTGTGGTTTGCCGCAGATCCTCAATGCCTCCATACAATTTGGTGGATTGAGGTATCAATCGGCCAAAGTCGCAGCTCGCTCCGAAACATGCCTTTTACATCTCTGAATATATGCTCCGCAGTCTGATCTTCTTCACCACATGGACAAGTTGGCGATGATGTCAGTCTGTATTTCTTGTACATGTGAGCATTGAGCTTGTTGTGCCCTGAGCGGAGCCTGACCATCATCATTTGTTCAGACCGATCAAGGAGATGAAAAGCATCTTCCTCCATCCTTTGGTTCGTTAGTGCCTTGATGATGGTGACTTTCTCCTTGTAACTCACAGGTTCTGTTGGTTTGTTCTGACTGAGCTCCTAGCTTAGCCAGTTTGTCTGCCTCTTCATTGCCTGCAAGTCCACAATGGGATGGAATCCACTGAAGTGTACTTTGCAGGTTATACTCAGGCTCTGCATTCTCCTGGCTAGCTGCGGAGCTTTATTGTTGATCAGAGCAATCCCTGACAGACATTTCATCTGTGAGAAAGACGGCTGAGGAGCTTTCTTCTGCCGAGTCTTCAACCATTGAGACGGCCTTTATGAGTGCTTCAGTCTCTGCCTTGTAATTGCTGCAGTGTTTTCCTGTGGCTGCATGTAGTGTTTCTCTCTTGCCAGATGGGTATTGAATGAAAAAATCCTGTCATGTGGCTGATCCGTCTTATTTGACAAGAGTCCACGATTCGGAGGATAGTCTTCATTGATCATAAACAGTGTAGGCTCTTCCGAATGCCTTCATCCTCTTGCTTCCCGCGGTCAAGACGAGGAACGGAAGTCTCACAGTCACTAGGACAGATCATTCGCTAGTGGGTTTATAATGTCTTCACTACCTAGGGGAGTCGTTGATATGCTCAGCTCAGTTTTTAACTCTGGGTTTGGGTTTTCTTTGCTCATGTACAAGCGCACGTTTGACGTTCTTTGGTAGCCTTATTGGCTTCATGGGATGGTCTTGAAAAGACCTGAACTTCTTGCTTGAAGCGACCTTTGCATGCTTCTGTCGAACGGCTGTTGTTTAGTTCCCCATGAAGGAATTGGGTAGATTTTGTCCCCTGTATACCCGCAATGCTTGGTTTTTGGACCTTGATAAAGCCTGTTGGGGAGTTTTTTGGGAGTAGGAACAGGGAGTTAACATACCTACTGGGGTCTCACTGTTCCCTGATTACTGTCTTTGGTATTTGCTCATTTGTCCACGTTTTTTCCCGCAAGTTTTCGACATGGCAAACTTTCCCGGGCCTTTTCTTCGCGACTATTGGGGGCTTCCAGTTAGGTTTGTCAAAATCCTCCGAGGTTTTTTTGCCCCGTCGCTTCAATCAGCGAAATTTTTCCCCTCTTGATTTTACCCGCCCTCTGCTTTGACACAGGGAGAATAGTGTGGGGGATTTTCTGTATTTATCGATACACCCAATCTTCCCCAAGCTGAAGCTTTTTGATGGTTCTTTGATCCCGTATGTGGCTGTAGTGGATGTTTTTCCTTTCGCTTTTAAAACCCAATGTCAGCGTAAAGAGGCCTTAAACCCCTTTCGGGTTCGACACCAGAAAATTTAGAAAAGCTAGAAGAGGTGGGGAAAGATCCGCCTTGTGGAAAAAACCCCTGAGCAACAGGAAATTCTATGGGCATGTTTTAAAAAGACTTTGCTTTCCCGTTGTGGGGGTATGACTTAATCCACTCAGCATGTACCTCCACTCCGTCCTCATCAGCTTGCGGGGTCCATCTCCCGCTTTTTCAAACGCCCCTGCAGATCAATCCCTGCTGTAAAAACACGACTTTCTGCTCTTGGAAGGTTCCCCTTCTCTTGCAAAAAAAGTGGTCGGGCCCCAGTGGAGCGGAATTTTTGAAGCCAGCTTGTTTCGTTGCGAAAGGTTGTTGCTCCATGTACCATTCGGGGTGCATTCACAATCCTCCCATGGGCTTTCCAAAACAGCTGGTTAGGCGATTGGGCGGTAGTTGCAGCCTTCTTTGGATCCTTCCCTTTTTTGGGATGGGGTCATGACTGCCTTTTTCCCATATCTGGGGAAGCAGTCCTTGTGCCGTGTATTGTAATTTCCCGGATTTTGCAAATTGTTTTCTGCCTAGAGGGTTTGCTTTCATTTGGACCCATTGGCCAGGAATTTCTTTGTTTTCAACTGCCTAAGAGCGTTGTCCCCAATGAGTTTTAAGACCGTTCAGCATCGGTGCACCTGGCTTGTCTGCCTTTTCCCCCTTTTTCTCTTGGGGCCCCCTTTGCCGTTCCGTTGAGGGGATGTTGGGAAACACTTTTGGGAGAGGAAAAAGTTTTTGCCGCTTGTTTCCCCCGTCAACTTTCACAATCCTTTTCCGAGTTACTGGCCTCTTCTGTTTTTTACGAGTGTCTCGCAATCTCCACAGTTTTGGCCCCCATCCGCTCTAGGTTGAGGGGGTGTTTTGTTTCTCCAGCTCTTCCCTGTGCTTCCCGTTTGTGCCGAAGTTTTGGGCCTTGTTGTTTGTAGAGAGGGGGACTTTCTTGTGAGGGATTGTTTTTGTTCCCCCGGCTTTTTGAAACTTTCCCGTAGTTTTCCCAACTCATCTCAGTAGGGCTTTTTGTCCTTTCTTGCTCCCCTGGAAAATGGCGCTGTAACAGCCTTAATTTAAGGCTTAAAGTCTTTGAAACCCGGGTTTGTGTCTCACCCCCCATCGATGTCTTTACGGGCTCATCACCAACTTTGGTAAAAGGCCACGGCCCTTTTGTGTTCCATCTGGGATGTTAGGTAAGGGAAGGGCAACGGTCCATAGAAAGTTGGATGGGCGATGGTCGCTACCCCCTAGTTGTTCATTGACTTCCCCTTGAATGTCCATTATGCATCAGAATAAAGAAAGATAGGGGTTGATGTTGTTCCCCAGCTTCTGGAGTAAAAAGGGGGGGGATCAGGGCTTGTTTTGAGGTTAGTTTTTATCATCTTGCCAGGTCCCACTTCCTCCCACGTTATCCAGGGGGCATTCCCCAGCTTTGTGAGGACGTTAAAATCTCCCCACAAAGAGAACCGGTTTCTAGTTGTAACTTTGCAAGGGACAGAGCTTGTCACTTGGAGGAATATGTTTTTAAATTTCAAACTGAATCTTCTTTTGGGCTCAAAAACTTGGAAGGGTCTTCCCAAAGCGTGTTTGGTCTGGGCGCGCTGATGTTGTTCCTGCCAATTCTGTGCCTCCTTTTTGTTGCCAATTCTGTCAAGCGGAAACCCCGGATCCTCGACTTTTAAGGATTTTTGGCTGTAGGTGGTTTCCTGAATGCAAAAGAAATTTATGGGCTTTCTAGGAGGATATGCTCAAATTCGCTTTCTTGTTTAAGACACCCCCGATTCCAAAACATCACTGAAGGTTTATGCGAATTGGTTTTTCCCTTTGGGATGTTTCCCCTTTTCCTTTGATGTTGTGGATTGAAGGGGGGCCCCAGTAGCGTGGGTGGGCTCTGTCGAGGCTCAGGCCGGCCCCAATCCCTCGGAGGGGGGCCCCAGAGATTCAGCAACAGTTGAAAAGGGTGGCGTGTATCAAGCGATATTAATTGGTGGTTTGTAAGAGGTGCCCAAAGGCCCCGACCTCTGCTTCAACTTCTAGGTTTTTTTCGGGGTTACCCACCCCTTGTTCGAGTTTAAAACCCCCCTGGAACACAGGGGCTTTTGTCCAGCTGGGGGGTTTTTCAAAAGGATCAGGGCGTGCCACAGACCGGTGGGCCGGCTGACACATGTTGGGGGACCTCCTCCGATCCCCCCGCAGTTCTGCCTGAGGGCCCCAAAAGGTGTCGTTACCGTGTGGGGCCACTCGGAGGCACGCAAAAGGGCTTTCTCAAGAGGATTCTTTGTTTTAAAAAATTTCCCCAATAAAAAATTTTAAACAAACTAAAAAAAGACGGGTTTTGTTTAGCTTTGGGGGGTAAAAAATAGGAACAAAAAATGAAAATTGTAAGGAGTTCAAAACTTAGAAGATTACTTTAATCAAGCTTGAGTAAAGTGTTTTATCAAGAGCTCTCCATAACATACATGTTACATAGAATAAGATTTCTTTAAAAAGAAAATATAGTAAATCTACAAAAGTTACATAAATTATGTTTCCCATTTCAATTGATACAACTAACGTCACAACACGTCTGACGTCATGTCTGTTTACGCGCGTCTGTTTCTCTCGCCGAGATTAAAATCTATTGCAAAATGCACATCTCAATGTAATTAAGCATAAAATAAAAATAAAATTTGTTTGTATTTCGTGAATATGGAATATTCACCTCGAAGTGAGAAATTTTCACATTTTGACATTTTCTCACTTCTCAGTGGGATATATTCCATATTCAATCAAACAAACAAATATCCTCTATTTATTTTATGCTAACTGATGAAATACTGTGTTTTATCACTGAGATATAATCCATATCACTCACAGATATCACTCACTGTAAATGCCGATCTGCTTGTACATTGTGTATGAAAACATGATGAAAATCTGTTCTTTATAGTTTATTTCTCGATTCAAATTATTTTACTTAATGAGAATGTCATAACGTTATACAGCAAAAAGTAAAATAAAATGGAATTCTATGCTGTGTGCGTCTTTCTAACGTCAAAAAACGTCTGACGTCTTGTCTGTTTACGCGCGTCTGTTTCCCGTGCTGAGGTTAAAATTTATTGCAAAATGCACATCTCAACGTAATTAAGCAAAAAGTAAAAAGAAAAATCGTGAATATGGAATATATATAACCTTCAAGTGAATAAATTTTCACATTTTAATATTTGAAATTTTCTCATATCTCAGTGAGATATATTCCATATTCACTGGAAACAAACAAATATCCTCTATGTATAAAGCATTGTTGTGCGTATCCTCGGATTTTTTTGTGGACTTAGGGTCCCTTAAATTTATTTTTTGAATGAAATTTGTCTGAACTGCTTTATAAGTAGCAGGATTTAAATACAATTTCATAGGACTGATCCGTGTAAATTCTAGCCGGGCATGTTTTACAGGGTTTATATCTAAATGATCTTGTACTGATCTTGTACTGAGTAATGGCCCTTTGATTACCATATTAGAGTCTTTGAAGAGATTTCTGTAATTCATCTTCAAAGCTTCTGCCCAGATTTCATCGAAGCTTTAAAGGGAATTCCTATAGTTTTTATGCGCATCTTTCTGGAAAATTAACTAGCGGAGAGAATTTTCTTAAACTTTGCATGATTATAAAGAATCATATCAGAAAAAGAATTATGCAAAAAAAATGGGGGTCCCGGTGCTACTTTTTGAGTTATCTGCCCCTGAATGCTGAGTTTTTTACTCTTTTTGGTCATTTTCAAGGGCAGATAACTCAAAGTAATGGTTACACTTCATTTGATTTCCAAATAGTGTTTGGTACTTTATTTTCTACAACTGTATAAAATTTTCAGAAATTCTATGTGACAGAATTTATACTATAGTCGCTCACGCAAACAAATAGAAAATTTCTTCAAATTATGCCCCTTTTTTTCAAGAAAAATGTAGTATGTTTACTCATTGAAACACAGCAAATATTCTATTTGACAGAATGGTTAAAAACTTTGCATAATGACTGGAAATGTAATAACAAAAAAATAATGTGAAATGAAATATGGTATCCGTATGCTAGATTTTGAGTTATCTGCCCTTGAAAATGACCAAAAAGAGCAAAAATCTCGCATTCAGGGGCAGATAACTCAGAAGGTAGCACCGTTACCCTCTATTATTTTTGCATAAATTTGTTTCTAATATGATGTTCTATGATCATGCAAAGTTTAAGAAAATTATCTCCGCTAGTTAAAATTTTCCTTCTTTACCTATATAAAAACCCACTGATATGTCTTTAAGGAATTTACTGGAAAATGAATAATATATGCACATCGTTGCTACATACTGCTCGAAATATTTTTCCGGAGTTATGTTCATTATTGATTTTACTGCAGTGAAAAAAATGTTTGGACTAATTCTCCTAGTATACTGTTTTAGTGATTTGTATTAAACGTCTTAGGAATAGTTGAATGTCTAATTATTCATAAGTTATGGATTTTACGTTGAATGATTACAAGTGGAATTAGGAAAATGCTCTTAGAAAAATTGTTTTATTTGGGAAAATTTGCAAATAAACAAAATCTAAGTAAAGATATTTTTGTTTAAAATATTAATGGATTACATTAATTATTAATGGATTGCATTTCAGAAATTTTTGAACAGTATAACTGTTGTTTTAATGACCAAAATATACATACAAATTAGCAAAGTTATTTTAAAACGGCAAAATGACTAAAAGATAACACTCGTTTGGGAATTTTAAATTCAGAACTGGAAAAAATCTTTCTTTGCTTCGGGATAACCTCTTTTTACTGGAGGCAGATTTATAGGGGAATAAACCCTGCTTGAAATTTTTGTCAACGCTTCATCAGATTTCAGTGATAGTAGAAAGTGCTTGGTATAAAGCCTTGTTGAGCATATCATTGGCACGTATGCTCGAAATAATGTTTGCGGAGTTATTACTCTGAATTCAAAAAAATGTGTTTTGAAACGCTCCTTAGACAGTCCGCATTCAATGTTCACAGTCAGTTTTCACATAAACCGACAATGTCTACTACTTCTACTACTACTACTACTACTACTACTACTATTAATAATAATAATAATAATAATAATAATAACGACAATAATAATAATAATAAATTAATGATAATAGTAATAATAATAATTTTATGATAATTATAATAATGATTTTAGAGGAGGAGAAAGTGCAGTTAATCATGAACCAATCTTCCCTGACAGTATTTACAAAACGTAAAATTTTATTAACAAACTGTAATAAAACGTAATGCGAAAAAGACATTATTAAAGTCGAAAATGTCAGAACTTGTATGCATATTGCTCTATACTAAACACCTCATACATGATCACTGACAAAATACAGGTAACGGAAGATTTATATATTGAATTTGGGCGAGGACCCAAACTTAGAATCATTTCTATACATTTAACCGGGTGTTTGAGGATGGGGCATAAAGTGTGCAATTTCTCATTACCTCTAAGTCAAACCGAACTGCTGTTTTGTTGCTTGAGTGCATGTTAAGCTTCCAAAGGGTTTTCTTATAGATTTTAACTATTTGACTTCTTCGATATACACAGGTAGGTCTACGAACTATTTAATTTACTCATTTTATAAACCGCAAGTTTTAGCTTCCTCATTAACTAAAATACTTCTAAATAATCGCAACTTTGAAACTTTACACCCTGACAAACTTCTAAGACTACTGAGAATGGCCAGGTGGCATTTGATATGAAAAGAATAAATAAAGGTGTACTTACCTGTCCAAAAGTAATTATCTAAACGAAGTAAGATTGTTTCGGTACTGAACCGTTTGCTTCAGAGACGATATAGTATATCCTAGACATTTCTAAGGTTTAAGTTAATTATTTAAATATGAAACCGTCTTTGAAGTGGTCAATTTGTTTTTTTTGGTCATAATTTTCTATATAATCTCTCTATTTTTTTTCTGAAACACGATTTTAATTCTTCTGAGAATAGACCGAGGGTATTAATTTAAGAAGGACTTTGAAAGATGAGACTGGTGATAATTGCAACTTTATATACACAAAATTAATTATTTGTCGCAAAAACACCGTGTTTAAGTGGTAACGCCGATTTACGGTAAGGATGCCTAGTGTGAGGTTAACCGAACGATTGTCAATTTCCCTCACTTGGACGGAGATGTCCATCGAGCAATATTATGTGCTTGGTCCAATTAAAATATAATATTTTAATGAAATATTTGTAAAACCTGTTACAAAATTTATCGGAAGAGATGAAATGCAAAACAAAAATGTAATGCATAGTGCATTATTGGTGACTGGCCTGTATAGTAGTCGCTGTGCTTTACTATGTGCGACTCTGTGATGTGATGCTCCTCTCCCAAATCTTATAAATATGGGCGATAGGAAGGTAAGGCGTTTTGTGTTCTGTCTTCACATATGTTTTCTAATACATTAGTTTTGATACCTAGTATTGACCCTATTTATTGTTTTGATTTATACAGTCTCATATCTTGTCGCTTATATTAGATATTAATCTCAGCGGAGAGTGTTTTTTTTTTTCATTTACACTGTCTTGTCTTGTCAGTGAACAAACAGTAGTTCTAACCATACAACGGGAGACAACATTGGAGGCAGCGCGTGCATCTTTTAAAACACTATTGGTAATGCTCAGCATTAATAGAATAGTCCCAGGACTGTTTAGCCTAGTGTCAGTATGGTATGACTGGACGGGGTATCATGTCACGTATCTGAAATGAATAATTGTTATATGGCTAATACGTATGCGGCGGAAGTTCGAACAATATGTGTAAAACGCACACATTATTTTATTTATCTATTTTGAAAAGGCGCAAAATACGAAATAATATATATATTGCCTTTATTTAGGCAACTAGTAATTGTAGATATCTTAAACATATTTTCAAACATTGGTGAAAGTGACACGCAGGTTGATTATTACATGACATGAACCTCTGCGATTCGAACCCGTGCAGATCAGACTATTTCAGAAAAGGGAATAACTCATCCATAGACACATTAAAAATGTTTGACAAATATTTAGTGCGGAGTTTCACATCATTTGTTATTTTGCAATGCAAAATAGGCTACAGCAAATTAACAGTGAGTGTGTGCAAGTAGCCTTAACGAGAGCAATTGAATTATTTGGAAACAAAAGTGTAGATACTTGATTTTCTCAAGTTTAATTATCTTTCTAACTTTAAAACTATGCTGTTATTGTTATCTTTCATGCTTTGTTTTCTTTCTTTTTTTTTAAAGAATCTACTCTAACATTTAAGCGTTTTTGTGACTTTTTAGAAATGGAGAGCGCAATCGACAAAAAGTTGAGTCAAAATCTAAGATGGTCTAAACATCTTGTATTGAAATTTCTTTCAAACATTCATCACGTAGTTGTGTACAGGATGTCAAATATCAGAAATATTCTTCAGATAGCGTTTTAGATACTGGCAAAGTTTGTGTTACGTTAGAAAATTTGTTAAGTGTGTATGTTTTCCCTTTCATAAGGTATCGTGCTTCATAGGTAGATTGAAAGATGTACTGTTCACATCCTTTTCTAAAATATTTTATCACATTGATATAGATTCGTCACATTACATGTATATATTCTTTTTAACGTACATGCAGATACGTTTGTATTACGAAAGTACTAACAGAATGTCAAAATATTTAAAATTATTCAGGCGACGCTAATAAATATCACCCACACACCCTCTCCTTCTAAAAACCCAGGATAAAAGTCCAGCAGGGAAAGCCACATTGAAAGTACGCCGCCACCCATACAGAAAATGATCCCGGAGAAAACTACACATCAATAGTCTGAATATGATATTAGAAACCATAGTAAATCAAATAATACCCCGTTACAAGTGAGTGTTGTTTAGTGAAATCAGGATGATTGCATCGAGGTTCAAGTCTATGTCACTATTAATGACACTGTGCTGTTTTATCTTAGGTCCACATTGTACATAGAAACTTTTTCTACCATGTTGTGGTATAGGCTTAAATATGATTGAGAAGATGTAGATGAGTATTCGATTTATGGATCATTTGGACTTTTGAATCTTACTTTAATACATATTGATTTAATAAATAATTATAATAATATAAGTAAATGATAAAAAAAGTATAAATTAAAATGAAACATATCTTTTTGTATGCACAGATATCAAAAAAATGGCGGGAAAAAAGTATCGTTTTTAAAAAATTGTATATTTTTTTAAAATATCGTTTTTAATTGTAGCCCAAAAACGAAAAAAACAAGGAAAGGATTGTTTAAATTTAAAATTTTCTTTCTTAAGAGTAGGCCGGCCTTTTTAAAAAAATTTTTTATTTATTTAATCTTGGGTGATTTTATTAGAGAAAAAGACTTTTTTTTTTATCAGTTTGGGCTGTTTGGTTGCAAATTTAACTTTTTTGGTGATTTTCTAATGTTGTGAATAGCATTGTCAAGCGAACGAGGTATATGAATGTTGTCACTAAGCTTTTAAATGTTTTTTACAAATTGGTCATTGTGAAAATGACAACTTTTGCAATTTCCTAAATTTAACTCTACGACAATCTTTGAATGTCTGTTTTGAATTGAATGGAAATTTTAAAGAAAGTTTTTACAATTCCCCCATATTCCCCATTTTAAAAAAATTTTAATAATAATTAATGTCATTACTCCCTAAAGGGAAAGAATTCTGTGCCTTTCGTTGTGCGGTGAAAACATCCAAGCCCTTGCATAAAGGGGCGTTATTTTGTTTTAATTTTACAAAAATTTAAAATAGTTAATTGTTTCTGAGTGTCGTTTGAAACCCCTTAAAATTTTTGTACGGTGGGGAATATCGCAAAAGGTTGCATCAAAATACGCTAGATGGGTAGACCCCCAAT
Source organism: Mercenaria mercenaria (assembly GCF_021730395.1). NCBI lineage: Eukaryota > Metazoa > Mollusca > Bivalvia > Venerida > Veneridae > Mercenaria > Mercenaria mercenaria. Next base: position 35 of record NW_026460337.1, on the reverse strand, counting down.
TTTTTGTCAATTTTCTTCAAGAACTTGAAGGTAGA
>NW_026460336.1:0-7777 GCF_021730395.1 Mercenaria mercenaria | reverse complement strand
CTCAAAGTGCAACTTTTGTCCTTTTTAGCCGATATTTTTTTTTGTATTCCCTTTATTGTAATGTTCTATCAAAAACATTCAATTTGACTGTTCTGATGAGAAGTCGGCGCATCTCAAAATTGAGCTGACTATTACTTTTTTTAAATTACTATCAGGGGCCCAAAACCTTAAAAAAACTTTTTACACAAAAGTTAAGTAAAATTGCGTAAATAACTTTTTTGAAATTGTCTTTTATTTAAGAAAAAATTTTAAACCCAAAGAATGTTTTAACCTTTTTTGCACGGGGGCAATGGGGAAATTTTACCAAAACTTCACTATTTTGCACGATGGGGGGTTATAGGGGGGCTTTAAAAATTTACGAGGGCGCAGCCCGAGTGAATTTCTTTTGTACACGTTTTACCCCCCGAGTGCATAAATAGTGTTAAACGGGTTTTTGGTTGAAAAATTTTTCCCGTTCTAATATCCCCTTGATTTTTAAAACGTGATAAAATTTAGTAGCGTTTTTTCTTGGTCGCAACAAAAAACATTGACGTACGCACGTCATTCAGAGTTAGGTATTTTAACAGGAAAAGCATATTGACTTTTTTTACGTATAAAAAATTGTAAAAAGAAAAAGAAATTGATGGCGAATTTTGCCTTTGTTGATTTGAATTCACAACTTTTTTTTGAAATCGAATAAATTTGAGGTTGTTTTTACACCTTTTTAAAATTTACGATGTTGTGAACAAAACATCCCGTAAGCCCAATGTCTTTTGGAAGAAATTAAACTTGCATGGTGAAAGAGGCATTTAAAAGGGGGTCAAAACACGGTTTTTGTAAATCTCTGTGTTCAGAAAAATAAAAATTTTTTGTTTCCCAGCCCATTTTCCCTTTGCTGTAATTTTAAAAATTTACAAACCCAAAAAAAAAACCAAAATCTTTAAAAAGCTGGGGGGCCCTAATTTGTTTTATTGTTCTTTGCCTGTTGGAATTAGGTATGTTATGAGCAATTTTTAAAGGAAAGGTGGAAATTCAGTAACAAAAAGGAAAATTTTTTTTTTCCCGCAATTGCATTCTATCAACTGTGATGACGCCTTAAATTTTGCGAAAAATTTGTAAGTTGGGAAATTTTCTGTGGGAATTCACGGATTCAAGTATAAATTTTTTTAGTCATAACATTGTGGTTTTGTTTCTTTTTTAGGAAAAAATATAGATTAAGGGGAAAATGTTTTGTTTTTTAAAAACGGGCAAATTATTTCTTTTACCCAAAAGTCAAGAATTTCGTTACTATATATTTTTTCCCATTTTTATGACAGCCTAATGTATGGACTTCTCTTTAATATCCCATTTTAATAAACGAGTTTTTTTGTTTTTAGTCTTGCAATATATTTATCTACTGGGTTTTTTTTTTTCTATAGGGAAATTTTTTAATTGATTTAGGGGTCGCACTACAAAAAATTGGCTTTTCTTTTGAACCCGTAAATTTTTTAATTTGTTTCGTTTTAAAGGGAAAAGAATCTATTTCTTTTACTTAACTGGGTTTGAAAACCCTTAATTAAAATATTTTAACTTAATGAAAAGATTTTATAGTTGTTATTTAATTCAAAAATTCTTTTCTCTAACCGTACATGTGCATCCGCACGGAAATCATTTTAATGCAAAAAATTCTTTATTTTGTTAAAGGATTTTTTCCTCAAATGGTCATCCCTAAGAGTTGAAAACCAACTTTCATTTTGAAAATATGCAGTACATTTCGGGGAAGATTATGTAAGTATTTTTTATTTTTAGAAAATTTTTTTAAAAATTTCTGTATGAAATTAAATGACACTCCCATAAAACCCTTTTTTATTTTTAAACTTTTTTGGAACCCGGGGTTTTCAACGACTCCTATTATTATTACGCTTTCGAAAAAAGTTTTAAATTTAAAACGAAACAAGCAAACATTAAAATTTCATTTACACAGACTGTGATGATAGGGGCGCATATAAAACCCGGTTTAAGCTAGTGGGGTTTTGTGTTGGGTGTTTCAAGGGGTGCCAAAAGTTTTCCCCTTTAGTTCATTTTTTCCTGTGTTGTTTGCTTTTCGGTGCATGCGAAAGTGGTACTGGTGTGTGCCGTCCCCGAGTGTGAGTTTCGATTTTTGGGGGAAGCTGCGAGTTTAACGTGTTTTTCCTTGTTGGAAATTTTATATCAATATTTAAATATAGTAAACATTCTGACCAGGTTAAACGCTGTTTTCAATTCAAACACTTTGGACGAAATAAAGCTGTCAGAATCGTTATTAACTTGATTGGTGTTTGTCTGGAAAAAACGTTTTTTAAGCTGCTGTAAAAATTTCGATAGCAAAAAAAGATAAATGTCTTCTTTAAAGACAAAAATTTAGTTCAGAAATTTTTAGTAACTTTATTAGTTGCTCAAATTTGAATATGAAAAATATTTAAGCTGCAATTTTATAAAACTTTAAAGTACGTTAAAATTTTTTTATTTGTCGTTTTTTTTTGATAAGCTTTTGGTGATGTGTTGATTTTGCTTGATAATGTTTTTGTGATCGCCTTGTCTTTTTTAAAGGGGCATTAATTTAGTTTTAATTTGTCTGAATTTTTTGATGAAGTGACGTTCTTCTTAGAAGATGACCTTCATCTCTCTTGACAGTACAAAAATCGTAAAAAATATTGGGTTTTTAAAGATATCCGAGCCTCCCTAAAAGAAAAATTTTTTTTCTTTAAAAGTTATTCAAATGAAGAAATCTATGTACCCAAATATAAATTAGTTGTGTTTGTGCGTTCATTATAACTGAATCCCATGCAGTAACGTGATTGTTAAAATATTTAGTTCTTTTATTTGAAAAACCCATTTATACGTTTTTAAACTTACATGTATAATGTATTTTAGGTAGTTCTGCCGTTTGAAAAAAAAGGAAGTGATGGCGTAACTTTATTACCCGGAAAACGTAGAATAAACCCGGATTTGGCGTTCGGAAAAGAAAATAAATTTATGAATTAATTTAAACTTTTAGAAATTTTTCAATGGCATGTTGATATTTCCCAAAAACAACTTGATATTAAACATACGGCCCGTTAAAAAAACAAAATATGTGTTAAAATTGCGTGAAATGTCCCGGGTTCACTTTTATTATGGTCAATATTTCAAAAAAAAGCCACGGACCTATACATTTTATTTCACCAAAAAAATGTATTTGTTTATTAACAACCCTTGGTAGTATCATAAAAAATTTCATTGTAGAAAAAAATTCATTCGCGAAAAAGTTTTGAAAGTTATGATTTTCCCTAACCCATTATGAAAAAAAGTGGGTCCAATTTTTCAAATCAGTCTAGCAAAAAATCAGCACCGTCTCTTTCTTTTTTATTTGTGATTTTCTGGTATATTTGAGTTTGAAAAATAGAGTTTAATAAAATTTACAATGTAGAAAAATTTAAATCCAAACGTAAAGAACTCCCTTAAAAACACAACTTGTTTTTTCCGAAAACCATTTAAAGTTCATTATTAAAATATTACAGAATCGGTTGTATACTTTTAAAATGCTCATTTTGTTTATATATTTAGCCAAGTTAAATATCTCTATTGAGAATTTCTAGATTTAAATCAATATCTAATGATGTGTAATAGTTTCGGGAAAATGGGACTAGTATATCTTTTAATGCATATGATTGTTTAAATTTCGCCGCAATGCAATTATTTAGGTAAAAAAAAATGATAAAGTTTTTTAAAAACAAAAAAGAAAAGCTTGAAATTGTATTAAGTTTTCATAATAAAGTTTATGTTGCAGAATAAATTATTGAACGTTTTGGGTTTTGCAAAAACTAATTCCAAGGGCATTAAAATTCTTAAATCCCCTAGGGGTTTAAGCCCAAATAAAAACAGCTTTCAAATATTTAAAACAGCCAATATTTTTGGACATCTAAAAATCAAGCAGAAACCCATTATAAAAATTGTTATGGGTTTGTGGCACCCCTAATCTCACAGCATTCAAATTATTGAAAAATTGCGCTATACCGAAATCACAATTTATTCAAATTCAAATTATAAATGACCTATGTGTTTATTTCATCCAAATCACTCGAATTCAAATTATGAACGACCTGTGTGTTCTTCCTCCAAAAATCATCAACTTTCCAATTTTTCAAAGCAAAGGTTTGTGTCAAAAAAAGTATTTTTGAATAGCCTATGGGTTTCCACTTCCCGATTCACGCTTTTAAAAATTTTGTGAATTTTACGCCTGCCCATATAAATCCACGAAATAAATGTATTGATATTGAATGGCTTTTCGTTTTGTGCTTTAAAAAATCACGTTAACGTTAAATTCTGATACCAGTTTATGAAAGAAAAGATAAAATTTTTTTTTTAAAGTCTACTTTGTGAAAATTTTTCCATAGATTTTTAAAACAACATCTGATACATTAAACTGCAACCTTTTAATCAAAAATATAGGGATAAAAATTATTCACAAGTAGCTAAAATTTTTAAAAATTTTCTACTAATTTTATAAACATAAAAGTTTTAGTAAATTTTTTTTTAAACTATACAACCAAGTTAGCCCCGTATGTACGTATTTATACTTTTTAATTATTCAATGTTAAAAGATTTTCCTTTTCTTAAAATACAAAAACGGTTTTTGGGCACTAGTAAAGTATTTTGGATTTGTCGCAAAAGGCTACTTTCTCTGTTCATTTAAAGTTGTAAAGTTTTTATTGATTTAAAAGCTTCTAACAGAAAATCTGTAGAATGAATTGAAACAAGGACAGGTAAAAAAAAGAAGTTCATCTAACTGTAGTGGAAAAATTAAAACAAACTTGTCCTAACAGGAAGCCGTTTTATTACCATTTTTAAAACTTAGCAAGTGCACCTCGATATGATTTTTTTAAAAAACAATCTTACTACTGTTCTACTTCAAATTTGTTTAAAGGGTACAATACGGTCTAAGTTTTTTTTTCCCCCACCCCATTAGGGCAGTATCATGATTTACTTTCACAATGCCATTGTTCTATAAATTCATTGAAAATATTAGGTAAAATTATTTTAAAGATTCATTTTATTGAAAAAAGTTTTAATGTCACAAAACCTATCAAGTTATACCTTCCATTTTTGACACCCCCGGAAGTTCAATTTTTACATTTATTGTCTTTTATATTTGCCAAAAAACATTTTCTTTTAACTTGTCTCATCATTTTACTACTTTGCCCCAATTTAATTAATAGTTTTCCCACATAAACTTATTATGGATTCAACCCGTTTTCCCCACAGACCGCTGCATTTGGCGTTATTACGACTTTTAAAGAATCCCTTGCAGCCTATTCTGAATGCATTATCATGTAATGTTCAGTACCCCTACAGATAGTAGTAAAAAAGAACAAACAGTAGTTTCTTTTGTCTGGAAAAGCCTCATAGGGAAAGTCCCCAAAACCCTTTGCTCTAACATTCGTAACCCAAAGCCTGTTGGTGCTGAGCAACTGTCTTTGCTGAAAATGGTAATCTAAGTGTCGTAAGTACAAGACCAAGATTTTATTTTGTGAAACAAAACCTTTGGTGTCTTCCGTTTGAAGCAATATTTAGACATATGCGTTTGGTTTACGAAAGTGAACAATAGGATTTCAAAGGGGTTTAAAACATCAAAAAATTAACTACCACCAACTATTCAACACTTTCGCATATTTTGCAGGTATCCTCTGATGCTGCTATAAGAAAAATATCATTTGCATACAACAGAAAAAAACATTTTCACCGTTTAAACAATCCCTCTATTAAGTGCTTAAGCTTTTTAAAACTAGTATTTTTCGTAGAGTTGAAAGAACGGGCGAAAGGAACAGCCCTGTTTTAAACCGTGTTTACAGAGAACCCGTCAGTTTTAAATGAATTTAACGAAGAAAAACATTAACTTTGGTTTTAATGATTTTTCAGTTGATATTTAGGTGGAATCAAGTTTAGACAAATTTTTAAAACAGTTCGTGCCATGAAATCTAATAAAAATTCAAATTTTGAACAGCTCGGATTGTGCAAACCAAATAAACGATTTTCATTACTGAATGCCCTTTGGGTTTGTGCTTCACTAATCACAAAAAGATGTAGAACACTTGTTAGGTGATCTACCAGATGGTAAATGTTTTATTGCCAAAGGGTTTTCCCCAGTTACGAAAAGGGTTTAGTAGTGTAAAACCCCACGGGTCATCAAAAAGGAAATAGGAAATTTTTGTATTCGATTCGAAAACGTCAAATGATGTCATTATAGATTTTGAAAAGTGTCATCTTGAGCCTAAATATGCTTTTTATGGTTTGCTGCTTTATAAAGATAAATGTTTTTTTTCATTCCCTTTTTTCATTCACTCAAATTGCTTGGAAAGACCTTTTAATGTTGCGGAATTGGGGTCAACCCTTTTTCCCAATTTGTACAAGAGTAGTTATATTTTTTTTTATGATATACGGCAATGAAAAATTTTTTAAATTCCTCAAAGAGTTTTGATGTCGTGTTTTTTAAGTATGGTCTCTTTGAAAAGGGTTTCGCTATTCTCGCTTTTCTGGTGCTAAAGGGGTGTCTGTTTCTTTGCTTTTTGGTTTTTTTAAAGGCGTTTTTTAGCATTTTTCATTTTCGTAACGGGGTAAATTAACCCAAATAGTTTTCCCGGATTTGTACCCAAAACTACGCTGCACGTAACTGTCAAATTCTCCACATGAAAACAGAGGCTGAGGGGAAATGACTGCACAACAATTCTTTTATCAAAAAATCACTAAGAAATCACCTCGCAGAGTTAAATTTTTACTCTCTGAACCCTAGATATGCGCCTCCCCATTAAGGGGCGGACAAGGGGTGTTGGGTGTTGCACTTTTAAATTTCTCTCTGAACAAAAAATAAAGTTGCTACTTTTGTTGACTAATTATGTGTTTAAAGGATTTTTTATACACAAAAAGTAGTCGTACAATGTTGTATGATAGACGTAAAAAGAAACAAAGAATTGGTCTTTGCTTTATTCTTTTAATCCTTCATTTTTTGGTTATTTTTTTGTGTTGACTCAAATGTGAAATTTTCCTTTTAGCGAAAGGTTCCTACCCACTTGAAACGATGGCTATATAAAATTTTTTGTGATTCGGATATTCAAATTGAGTAGATTATTTGTTTATAATGATTCTGGGAAAGAACGCTTTTTTCTTTTAATGCGTAATGCAATTTTTTTTATTTGGGGCACAAAGGGGTATTAATGGATGGATTTAATTTACATGAAAGTGAGACAATTTCCCTTTCTTTATCAAACGTTTTTTGGGCCTCAGTAAAAAGATTTTTTTAGCGAAAACCCGTCGTTATGAAAAATATAGTGCATTCTTGAATCCTGGCAATTTGTAAGAAACAGAGCAGTTAATCAAATAAGTTGGTAGGGGCTAATCAAATAACTCAGATATTATAAATCTGCAAAAGGGAATGGGCTTGTAAAAATAGTTTTTAAACTTAAACCTAAAAATGTTGTACAAGATAATATGTTGGAGTGTTCTTTAAAAGGGTTAAGCTTTTTTTATGATGTTTTTAAAACTTACCCAAATTCAAACCTTTGCCGCCAAATGGCAAGAGACAAAGTAGTAATTGACAAAGTAAAAACTTTAATCAAAGTTCATAAATGTGCTTGTTGTCTTAAATAACACTAATAAACAAAAGTACTCTGGACTCTAAAAAGAGTTATAAGACTGAAAATATTACAAAATACATAAACCATTGGAATTGAAACAATGTTGTCTAAAATCTGAAGATATCTTTGCTTATCTAGTTAATTTTAAAAATGCCCAGAGATGAAAGATC
>NW_026460335.1:0-4888 GCF_021730395.1 Mercenaria mercenaria | reverse complement strand
AAAGTTGATTTTCCTAAGCCCGGGCACAAAGCAGACGTTTTTTTTTTGAGTTTGGTCATAATTTGATATTTTTTTCCATACTAAACATGACATTTGTTGCTTGTTGTAAAAAGGCAGTGAGAATATCATTGCAAGCATAGAGTGCAACCAAGCAAAATAATAGCAGACTCGGCTTGATTCAGTTTGTTAATGAGAGATAATGGAATATGCCCCTGCAGAATTCTATTGCATAGATAATGTATGTACTCCATAATCCCAAATAAGGTTGTTTTAGTCATCTGCACACTAAATAGTTGGTCTAGAACTGACAGACTTCCACAGATTGCAGTGCTAAAAAAGACCATCTTTATAAATGTCTATAACCGACTTCTTTTTTAACAACGCTGTTTGTGCTTATCAAAAGAAAAGTGCAAAGACATATTTTTGCAAGAAAAAATATTTAGTCTGATAAAGACTCAAATGGTAATGGTGGTGTAGAACCTAAGCTTCCGTGATAAATTATTATACAACAATCATTTCATGGTGAATATGCCACCGTAATGTCAAGCATGGATTTACCTTGAGATGTTTGCAAAATAATGCAGTGAAGGTAAGGAAACTCTGCAGCCCCTCACCCCTTCAAAAAATATCTGAGAATTATTTGCATATATGCATATATATGTATGCGATTTCCATTTGTTCCATGCTATTTTTCCTGCTTAATGCATTTTCAACATAGTTATTATGTCTCCCCCAGGAGACATATTGTTTTTGCCCTGTCCATCCGTCCGTCCGTCTGTCCGTACGTCACACTTCATTTCCGAGCTATAACTGGAGAACCATTTGACCTGGAACCTTCAAACTTCATAGGGTTGTAGGGCTGCTGAGTAGACGACCCCTATTGTTTTTGGGGTCACTCCGTCAAAGGTCAAGGTCACAGGGGCCTGAACATTGAAAACCATTTCCGATCAATAACTAGAGAACCACTTGACTCAGAATGTTGAAACTTCATAGGATGATTGTCATGAAGAGTAGATGGACCCCTATTGATTTGGGGTCACTCCGTCAAGGTCAAGGTCACAGGGGCCTGAACATTGAAAACCATTTCCGATCAATAGCTAGAGAACCACTTGACCCAGAATGTTGAAACTTCATAGGATGATTGGTCATAAAGAGTAGATGACCCCTATTGATTTTGGGGTCACTCCGTCAAAGGTCAAGGTCACAGGGGCCTGAACATTGAAAACCATTTCCAATCAATAGCTAGAGAACCACTTGACCCAGAATGTTGAAACTTCATAGGATGATTGGTCATAAAGAGTAGATGACCCCTATTGATTTTGGGGTCACTCCATCGCCCTGTCCGTTAGTCCGTCCGTCCTTCCGTCCGTCCGTACGTCACACTTCATTTCCGAGCTATAACTGGAGAACCATTTGACCTAGAACCTTCAAACTTCATAGGGTTGTAGGGCTGCTGGAGTAGACGACCCCTATTGTTTTTGGGGTCACTCCGTCAAAGGTCAAAGTCACAGGGGCCTGAACATTGAAAACCATTTCCGATCAATAACTAGAGAACCACTTAACCCAGAATGTTGAAACTTCATAGGATGATTGGCCATGAAGAGTAGATGACCCCTATTGATTTTGGGATCAAAGGTCAAGGTCAGGGGGGCCTGAACATTGAAAACCATTTCCGATCAATAACTAGAGAACCACTTGACCCAGAATGTTGAAACTTCATAGGATGATTTGTCATGCAGAGTAGATGACCCCTAATGATTTTAGGGTCACTCCGTTAAAGGTCAAGGCCACAGGGGCCTGAACATGGAAAACCATTTCCAATCAATAACTTGAAAACCTCTCGACCCAGAATGTTGACACTTCATAGGATGATTGTTCATGCAGAGTAAAATGACCCTATGTTTTTGGGGTCACTCCGTTAAAGGTCAAGGTCACAGGGGCCTGAACATTGATAACCAGTTCCGATCAATAACTTGAGAACCACTTGACCCAGAATGTTGAAACTTCATAGGATGATTGAACATGCAGAGTAGATGACCCCTATTGATTTTGGGGTCAGTCTATTAAAAGTCAAGGTCACAGTGGCCTGTTCATGTAAAATCATTTTTTGGAAATAACTTGAGAACCACTTGACCTACAATGTTGAAACTTAATAGGATGATTGGACATGCAGAGTAGATGACCCCTATTTATTTTGAGGTCACTTGATCAAAGGTCAAGGTCACAGGAGCCTGAACAGTGACTTAAGAACCACTAGGCCAAGAGAGTTGAAATTTAGCGGGATGACTGGACATGCCAAGTAGATAATCCCTATTGCAGCTAACCATCAGTGCCTCTTTGACTTTCGCTCCTGACCCCTATTGACTTCTTGCCTATAGGACTTTGCATTGGGGGAGACATGCGCTTTTTTACAAAAGCATTTTCTAGTTTCCACCAAGTTTAGCATAGAAAATATATGTGACACTGATAAAATGGGTAAAAATAAAACTTAGATATTGGTAAAATGCAAGAAGAATGTATAAATTTTCTGAATTATTTCATGACAAAAGTGCTACAATGTTTTACTACCTTCTGCACAATAGTTTTGCTTATTTATAATAATTAAGGAATATTTTGCAAAATTCATATGTCAATAACTTTGTACCAGTAGTCACTTTCAGAGTACTCGCTTTTTATGAATTTTTGAGAGAAATCGAGAAATTATTTTTGGCCTAAACTGTGTGGCTCAGTCCCTTTAATGTCTGTATGTATTAGTCTTCACACATTCATTGTAAAGACTGTTACTGAATTTCAAACAAAGAATCCATTTGTAGAATGAAAGACTTATTCATTCCAGTTGTAACTACCAGGGTCTAAGGTTATTAAGGTCTGATGTCATTATCACAGTACAAGAATAGTTCCTAGCCTCAAGTTTTATATATTGAGTTAGCGTACTCTGACATTGAATCACCCAGTTGATCTCACATATCTTGCAATTTATGCTTTGAGTGTAACTTATTCAGTATCTTTAAGTATGTTTTGTTTTGATATTTTTATGATTGTTTGTGTTCAGAGGAAATAGTTGTACTGCCATGACATATATACTGTGTATAGACTACATTACAGTTTGTGTATTTTAGTTTTAAAGCAATGTGCTGTATTTATTTGAAACTAGATTTTATTTTCTGTTATGTTATTGCAGGAGGTTAGATATTTTTGCCAATAAAAAAAGGTATAATTTTAACATTTGATCCACTTCTTCCATAAAAAGGATTTTTCTTGTTGATAATTTTGATTAGAAGACAATGCCATTGATTTTATATTTCATTCTAAAGAACTCTAAAGGTTGTAATAGGTAGTGGTTAATTTTTCAAAATATCTCGATTAGTTGTTTTGATGGGCACATTTTCTTCACTTGATTTTTTTTAAAAATCAGTTTTGAATTTATTTGTCAATATTATAATTTTTCCAGGATATCTTAGTATTAAGAATAAAAACAATATTCCCATGCAGAAAAAAAAAAATTGTAAAAAGTCTAGAAGTAAGTTGTCTTTTCAAAATCATAATTTTGCCTGATTTTGCAATGTGAAAAATACATTTTTTAGCCATAAAACTGACATATTTAATATATTTTAGAAATTCCAAAAGATCCCCCTACCGTTTTTACAAACCATTAGAATGTTAAATAGTTTCTGTTAGGATGTTTGCAAAAAAAAAAAAATTCATGATAAAAACAGATTGGATGGATCTAACTGTAAGTTATGTCCAGTTTTAACAATACCGTACAACCTGTAAATCAAGCATCAATAGAAAACAGAGAGATGTTGTTACTTACAGTTACACAGAGTCTTCATATATATTTTCTTGTCCATTTGTAATTACAGTCGAACTTCGTTAACTCAGACTCGTCGGGATTGTCAAAATTTGTTTGAGTTATCGGTAGTTCCAGTCATTGAACAATATGCACAATACAGGGATTGTGCCGGGAACCGACAATGAGTTTGAGTATAGGGTGGTATTTGAATTATCCCAGTTCAAGCAAACTAAGTTTGACTGTACATCCGTACTTTTTAAGGTCATATATTTAATGAATATGTAAACTATTGAAGAAACTTTTGGAAACAACATACTACATATAGTTATGGTCTTTTTGAACTGTCTGAATGTCATTTTATCAGGTTTCTCTGTTCAGCAGAAGTAAACTGAATATTGGTAAAAATGTTTTGTGAAACTGTATTCTGTGAATGTATTTTAAGTTTTAAATGCATACAGAATGAGTATATGTTTTCTTTTAAGGTTGAAAAGCCTTAATGTTTTAGGGTAATAGATTAGCATTAGGTTGTACATGTAGGGTAATATATAAGGATAAAGTGGGACAAATGTGTATGTAAGCTTTTTTAGCTCACCTGTCACATAGTGACAGGGTGAGCTTTTGTGATCGCCCGTCGTCCGTCCGTCCATCCACGATTTCTGGTGAACAAGATAGAGACCACATTTTGCAGGCAATTTTCATTAAACTTGTACAAAACTTGTATTGGCGTGATATCTCAGTTCCTTTCGAAAATTGGCCAGATCCCATCATGGGTTCTAGAGTTATTGCCCCTTAAAGGGCCAGAATTTGCTATTTTTGTGCATCAACAATTTCTTGTCTGCACAATAGTGGTTTCATTTATGATTTTATTTTAACCAAACTTGCACACAACTTGTATCACCATAAGATCTTGGTTCCTTTCTCGAACTGGCCAGATCCCATTATGGGTTCCAGAGTTATGGCCCCTGAAGGGCCAAAATTAGCTTTTTTGACCTTGTCTGCACAATAGCAGCTTTATTTATGATTTCATTTTTACCAAACTTGCACACAACTTGTATCACCATAAGATCTTGGTTCCTTTCTTGAACTGGCCAGATT
>NW_026460334.1:0-22086 GCF_021730395.1 Mercenaria mercenaria | reverse complement strand
GATATAGAGACACACTGATGAGCCATTCACGGCGAAACTAGTTTGTGACTTTTATATTAAAGTTTAAGAAAAACTAAGCGAGCGTGTGAAATCATTTTATAATTTTATAATATTTTGTTCCCGTTCCGGGTTCTTTTTTTTTTTTTTCGTTATATATACTGCGACCGTTTGTGCGTAAGTTATCAAGTATACCTATTTCGCGACCGGCGTATTAGAGATGTACACGCGTAGACCGATGTGAAGATGGATAACGGATTAGCGACTAAAACCGGAGAGTTTCTCAAAGTAATTACCGTAATAAACAAGTATGCAGCGGCAGCTTAAATTATGCATATACTTTTATTTCTTATTTAAACAATGAACCCAATGGATCTCCTCCTGCACACATACAGATGTGAAGAAAATGAAAATCTCCTGTATCAATTTAGCGCATAAGACTATACGTGTGTGCACCGTTCTGGTGAAAATGAAACACTGACTCAGTATTATTTATAACCACTTATAGTATCCACAACCTGTGTATGAAGACAGTGGGAATTATTTTTTATGGCCTGGATAAGATTCGTGTTGGTTATCAGTAGGGATATATAATAGCCATAATATATATATATATATAATTCATGGTTGGTGCCATCTATGGCTCAAACAGCAACATGTAGAGGCCCACGTCATCACAACTGCTGCCAGTTCTGAATGTTTGGCCACGGTATATACGATGAAGGAACAGAACTCTTCGTTTTAGTGTCAATGTACTCACACCAAACGTGCTTGACAACTTCTGAAAGGTTTGATATATCCTCAACCACATTAAATTATGACCCACCCACTTTGCTCAAGATCACCGATTTACAGATCGCGAGTCGTGAGTTTGATCCTTGGGTGGGTCGTATGTTTCCCGTGACGATTTGATAGAAAACATTGTGTCTGAAGTCAATTGTCTTCCTCAACGTCTGATTCATAAAGTTACTTGCGGAGAAAAGGTTTGTTTTGGACATTGGCTGGGTTAACTTCTCGCCGTTACATTAAAGCCAAAACAAACAAGTAAAATCAACCACTTTAAAACTAACAATATTTTGATCCTTTTAGATAAAACATTAGCCTGTGACACAGTCAGTCCAATCAAATTCACAAATTGTAGAAACGTTTCGGGACTTTCATCAATACTTCAAATAAATTCGTACCGTTGATAATACAACAACTACAAAAGGTTCATTTCAGTATACTAGCAATTGATTTCCAGGTCTCAAAGAAGCATGCATAATACACCGAGCAGAGGGCCCGACGGAAGTTGACCATTTTGAATTATGGTAGGCAGTATATATCTTTGATAATCGGAAATGTTAAGTGTAGGTCTTGTTTGATTAACGATAATCCAAAGAGATTCCGTCCACGTTGAACAAAAACTAGATTTTCGTAAATACATTGAAGAAAGAGTGCATATAATTATGTGAAAAATGGCATTCATACATGTACGATGTATACAAGGCTAATTATATGCACGTGTTCCAATATGCTGTACGCAAACTACAGTAAATACGTTGGTATTAGTCAAAGGTATTGCCTCAAGTCTGAAGGACTAGCTTATAGCTCATGCTATTGACCACCGGGTCATTCAACGGGTGTCTTATTACGTAGTAAAAGAAATAAACGCTTATTCTTACTTTCATCAGGGTTTAATTTTAATTCTGCAAAATTTAGTGTTGAATATAAACCTGTCATCTAGCGGAAACTATGGACCAAGATAAGAAGTGATGTTAAAGTTACAGCTATATCCATCTATAGTTAGACAATGATGGTAGATGAGTTACATATAGATGTTTTATGCTGACGTAACTTACCTGTACGCGCAAAGATCTTAACACAATTGTGACCATACAAGAGCTGTTTTCGAAAGCAATTCTATATGCTATGACCATATGCATAAAACAATTTTGTATGTTGTTACCTTTGACCAAATTACCTGAAATAGGGATCTACTGGCTACAGACAAACATTCTATAAAGATTAGTAACCAAACCGTTTTTGTTCATTGAGTTCTGACCATTACATGTGTAAAGATTTTATTGGGACTTTAGACCAACGCGTTGTTTATTTATTGAGCAACAGAATCGTATGCGCTAATGTCTCCTGAATCTTCGACAACTGGTACATAAAATAAACAAAATTGAGACACTTACAATGCGACAAAACACCACATGTTTAAGTTGAAACGGCCCAAATTGGTAATACAGTATTTTTGAGAAAGTCCCCGGTTTTAGCCGCTAATCCGTTGTTAATCTTCACATCGGTCTATACGTGTACATCTCTAATAGGCATTTACTGATTCCAAATGCAACCAGCATTTACTCAGTTAAATCTGAATAGTATATATGTTAAACGAACAAGCGTATGTACCCTAACTTTGAATCAACATATCAAAAATTTGTAAACTATATACAAACCTTTAAACAATTGTTCCGCCAAAAATATGATGGATGTTAACTTATAGGTACTTAAGCACTTGAGAACTACTTATTATGTCCAAATGATAAAACAGATCATCCCCTTTGTTTTTCTTCAATGGAATCAACAATCAAGGGTTTCATACAGGGGTCTACCTCCACCATCAATGCTGGAAAGTCGCCATATGGTCTATGATTGTGTCGGGACGACGTTAAACCCAACAAAAACAAAACAAAAACATCTTTGAAGATATTCATCAAATATTTGCCCATTCTGTGTAGTTTAATTTCCAGCGCACCGCTACGCGTGACTTTGACACTATGACGTAATAACTGTGACGTACAAACGGCACAAGCGGTGCATAATAACACAAAGTAACGTGTATCACGTGTATCAATACAAGTTATACATTCGGCCAGCGCCTGCAACACAATCAAAAGTTGGTTATACATATGGCATTGCCCTTTGCAAAGTATAGTTACATATGAAAGTTTAAGCTGTGAGTAACTGGTTTGTTTCTAGACAATAGTATATTAGTACGCTCGTAATGTGTTTTCTTTGGTCCCATGGTTCTCATAGTATACATGAGGGTAGGATATAACACGTACAGTGGCATATTCTTTTTGGTCTTGACCAGTGCCCTAGCGCCGGCTTAAGCGGAATTCTGTTACATTCATGAATATGGACTCCGTGATCAAAACATACCAGAAAAATAACAACGCTGAATTTTTGTACGGGGAGAGTTATTTACAGCCGCTACACGTCATTTAAATTTCTGTCGAGATAGTTAATAAAATCTGTAATAAGAACCGTTGGAAGCATAAAATAAAAGTTAAGGCGTCGGCGGCTCAATCCAGTGGTCGTGGGTTCCAGTCCCACTTTATGTATATATATGGATTTTGGCCACTTTTTGTATAGCCTGCAAATCAACTGCGGTTTTACGTACACATTTACCCTTCAAAGTGCAAGAAGTGTACTGTTTTAGTTGAATGTATTTGAATCTTTTATTATAATAACAAAGCAGATTTAACTCAGTATATAGCACATTGTGTCAGTTATACACTTTCAAAGTTCAACTACTCTAGTTGTCGTAGTTCCTTGAAAATTATTCATTTTTTCTATTAAGTGACTTGTTAATTAATGATAAGAGACAGGTATGATACAATGTTACCACAAATCAGAAGTCGAATCTCTATCTTCTTTCTCCTTCTGTCTCAATATAGAGAGTGGTCAGTACTCAGCTTTATGTATTCAACGCGAACTTCATTTATTTAAACCGGCTACAGCTCTTACATAAATGATATTTTCCTTGGATCACCCACCTGCGTTATCTCCAAAGTCAATTGTGCAAATGGCGTAGTTTAGGAAAGGGACATAAGTGCTTACCATTATTTGTGTGTTTATTTCTATTTTCCTTTTGTTCTTCTTCTCATATTCTTCTTATTATTATTATTGTTGTTGTTATTATTATTATTATTATTATTATCATTATTATTAGTGTTATTGTGATTATTATCTGATAGCTCTATATTATCGCATGACTGAGGCATTTTCCTTTGAAGTATTGTGTTTACTAAATTCTGGTATCGCCACGGTTAGCCGTGCTCTAAATTCCGTTGCACACAGGTATCGCTCACAGTTTTATAGGCACATGTGTTTCCTAAAACACATTATAGGACTCCCTTAAATCTATATATAATTTGAATAGCTAGATCCATGTAAGGCTGATCCAAACAAAATATGTCAAAAACATTTATTTAAAACTACCCGAAATATTTCAAATACTATTCAAGTATTTATTCAAAAACAAAAACAGTGCAGAAATACATTTTTTCCGCCAAAAATAAGTAGTGAAGTAATGACTACCAGTCTTTAAATCAAATTAAAAATTAAAATCTGAACACAAACGTCAGTCAAATTTTAAGTTAAAGTTCACATTTTTTTCCACTTGGAAATTACAGTTAATCACATTTTTTCCACTTGAAAATTACAGTTATAAAATCAGTATTTCCCATCCCAAATGCTTTGAGAACTGCCTTGAGCAGAAGTATTTGACTTAAACAGTTCAGAAGAAACTGAAACATCTGGTTTTGTGTCCGTTTCATCCACTTTCGGTTTCACCTCTTTCACGTCCAGTTTTGGCGGGGCAGACACGTCGGCACCACCCTTAAATGATACTTTTGGATTGAGAACGTTCGATACGTCTTTCAACATTTCATTTGAAGCCTTTTGATGTTTTCGTACTCCAGCAATGCTCCTATGTCCAGTTCTGCGCATAATTTCTTGTTCTTGAATACCTTTTTGATACAAAGAGGTTGCACATGTCTTTTTCCCAGAGTGATTTGTATATCTGCCATCGAGTCCAGCAGCCTTACAAATTTCCTTCATGAAGCTTCTCAACTTGTTTATTCCGACAACGTTTTCACTGAAACGAAACTTGTTTTCACCTACCCGTGGCTGTGCACGTTTGTAAAATGTTTTATTTTCACATTCAGTTTTCACACACGAAAGATACATTTCATATAACTTAACGAGTCCGCTTCCGTTATCGTAATGACGTATTTGTTTGGGTTCCAGTTTTCGTTGTTTAACAGACCCACTATATGTTTCAGACGTTTTTCCATTAAAGTCCACAAAAAGTCCGTTTTCATCTTCTTCTCCGATGGTGAATTGGTCAGTTGTAAGGTCTCGGTGCTCATCCGCAGCTCTTAGTCCAAATATTTTACAATTACTGTGAAATCATTTTTATTCGCGTAGGACGAATTTTCGCGTATTTCGCGCTAGGACCGATGCGCGAACTTAAGACCGCGCTATTATTATTTTTTAATCATATTTTTTCTTTACTAAAATTGAAAATGCGCGAATTAAAGCCCGCGCGAAACAGTCCTTTTTCACGCTTGCGCGAAATTTCATGTCAGCGAATTTAAATGATTTCACAGTATAAAAAAACACTGTCCTTTGAAGGGAAATTGCGTCAAAGTCCCCAAACACACCCTTCTCCCATATCTGCCTCTCGTCCGTTTCCGTCACCGGTAGTGCTTCTCTCTGGGGCAATGCTAAACCCTCACTCGTCAACTTTTTCATTTCAGAATTTAAGACTTTATTTAAATAAGAAAATCTATGATCAGACTGATCGAGAAAGTTTTTATCGTTTATGTTCTCATCTCTTAGGTACCTCAGAAGTCCAGACATAATATGGTATAAACTATTTGGAGGATACTTTGTACCGTCTCTTTTCCGCGTTTCCATAACAAAACGACATAGATACGTGTTCATATCATCTACCGTCATACTGGAAAGCTCTGGAATCTCATGGCCGCTTTTATTACGGGTATCCCTCCAGGATTCAAATACAGTATACGCCCACTTTGTATTTCTCATTGTATTTTTTGACTTCTGTTCATTTATTAAAGCGTTTGCATCTTCACAGGTTGTCTCTGTTGCAAATATGTCTGTCAGTGATCTATCTCCATCAGGCTCTTCAGATTTAACGTCAGAGCTGAAAATAAAGAAAAAAACACACAATGTATCTCATGTTGCGTAACATAGCATTTATTCAAGTTTTTCACAAAAATGACCAAAGCTATCTTTTACACACCAAATCAAAACGTATGTAAACATTGCCATGGAGACAAGGAACTCAAGATTTTTAATAAAGGCTAAATGTTTGGAAAATATGACAATTTTCACTCAAAAATACAGAAAAAAATCATCAATAAATTCATTTTCTTTGAAATGGAATGCAGGAAAAGTTTGTTAGCTATTCACTATACCCTAAAGCACTGTACTTTAAACTTTGGAAAACAGTGTATAATTTCCAATCTGCAGATTTTAATGTCCTAAAAATCATGCAGTATTCAAAATACCCTCTATGCAACACAGTATACTACATGTAGGTGAGAAAAGCGAATGTGAGCATTTAATCTTAAATTTGTTTTTTGTGGACACATTTTTTTTTAAATCAATGGTTTTCAAAAGCTGTAATTCCCGAATGGTTACTCTACCATATATTGTGAATTCATTGAAAGGAAGTGAAATTTGCCACCTTAGATGCTCACTGAAACAAACATCACGTAGAAGTATGGACTCACAATAGCTGTAAAGCAGCCGTAGGCGAAAGAGAGAGAGAGAGAGAGAGAGAGAGAGAGAAAGAGAGAGATGAATAACTAACATGTTATCCAAAGTGCCGGTAGTGTCCCCAATCACATCGTTTAACCGCAGGTTAAAATTTCCAAATGTATTGTCGGTAAGCTGAACATCATAACTATTCATCATTTGGCTTAGTGTTTCGTTTTCCATTTTTTCAATCTCGCACAATGTGCGAGTCAAGTTAAATTCTATATCATCAAAACTTTGGCAGTCATTCGACCTATCCCTGGTAGCGCTAGGTCTACTTTCCATCAAATCTAATGCCTGAGACAACAGAATATCGTCCTCATTTTCACTATTAAACTTATCGTAAGCCACGGCGCTTTCCATAAAATCCTGTGCCTGAGATAAAATAAAATCATCACTATCGTCCAGCGACATTTTGCTTTCTGGCAACGCGCATTCAAGAATCCAGCGGCGCAGGGCGCTGGACCCATGTTAAATTAGATGTGAACCGCAGTCGGCTGTGATTGGTAGATTTTCACACATGTACCTGTTGCTAGAGCGCAATAAACCTTGTCAAATAAGAAGAGGAACCCATTCGGCAGTGATTGGCTGATTCCCTACTGACCAGCTCGTGCATATGCAAATTAATACGTGAAGTTTCAAAGGGGGCTCAATAAAGGGAAAATATTTCTAAATATTTTCAAAACGATAATTTAAAATTAACTTAATCAGTTTACTGTTTTAATCATGCGATAAATCTGTTAGACAATACACACGCGTGTGTTACCGGCTGGTATCATCATGCTTGGGAGAATCTCAGGGAACGTAATCCGGGTAGAGGCGAGTTTGCTACCAGATTACGTTCCCTGAGATTCCCCCGCGCATGATGATACCAGCCGGTAACACACTTGTATGTATTATCTAACTTATAGTTGTTATCATTATTACTATAACAATTAAGATTATAATCAAAATCAGGTAGATCTATGATACATTATGAACTATCATCAACTGTTTGTATCGTTTTATCTAGTCCCAATCCGTGACTCTAGTTACCCCCCCCCCCCCCACCCCCAATTGTCCATCCATAGTCACAAGCAGCCACTATCAAAAGGTAGATCTACTTCACTCTTTTAGACATGATTGAATGCATAATGATGATTTAATGGCGAAACGAAAAATCTTTCTAAATAGCAAATTTATTCATGTGCTTGTCTTGAAATACCCGATATGTCAGGTCATGAGGTCTTCGTAGTTCCTGAAGGAAGTCACCCACTGACCTACAATATCGATTTGTTTTTCGCTATTGGTGACGTCACAGCTTTATTACGTCACTATTGGCGCATTTCATTCAAAGTCAGGTACCGGTACCGGATGAGCACAACGTCTCGGGCTAGTTCTTAATGTATTAGAGAAATATTATTTTTTAATTTACTACGATATAAAGTTAAATTACAAACTTTGAAAACAAAACAGATATTGGGAGAGATCTATTCATATAGATCTATATTCTCATGTGCTTGATCCTTCACGAACACTCGGAATAAACTTTGGTGAACAAATCGAGTACGACTTCACACTGTGCTAAATGCTGTACGTTCAAGCATATATTTGATAGCTGTTCTTCTGTAGTTTGTTTATGTAGAACATGTCAAATACTGTTTTTGTTCACGAGATAAATGTATTGTAGCAGTATTTACTACTATGCCCAGGTTACTCTGTTACATTTTTAAATTCACTAACTACAAGGAACACAAAGGCGGTTTACAGGGTTCAAGATGTATTTTATTATTTTCAAACGGCTCGTTTTACATCATAGACAAAAATACATCAGTTACAGTTTATACATTTTCAGTTCACAATATTCAAAACAACTAAGCCACAGAAATTAAAGTCCTACATCTAACGAAGCTAACGTAATTTTAAATTCATCTTTAAATTTAGAGCCCGGTCCAAAAGGAAAAAAAAATATACCCAAAGACAGTAAGTGGGGAAATGGCTAGGCTCTGACTAAAAGTAGAAGTTACCTTTCGAGAGTCCGTGAACACTAGCACAGAGACTGCCAAAATCAGGGCTTATATACCCTCGCATTGGTAAAACGCATGAAAAACCCATGCAGAAAAATTGCAGTACACATGGAGTGTTCAATGAATTTATAAACGTGAAATTTTTACCTATAGTATTAACAAAACATAAAGAATGGTCAAGCTTATGTAAACATTTGTATCAACCCTTACATGACTGTATGCTAAAGTTACACCTGAGTGATTTCAATATCATAAGTATAGCAAGTACATGATAGTGTAAACCTATTACCCAAAATAAGGTTTTATAAATTTAAGTAGATCTAGAACGAATACTGTAATTAGTAAAATGCACTAATATTTATAATAAAGTTATAAGCAAAATTACATGCTTATTTAACTTAACAGTGTTTCAGTAATATTAAGACAATGACAAGGTTTAGAATACCGACTGCTAGCTATACAAAAGACTTTAATTGTTATTTTAAACAGTATATATTAGGATATATGTGTAAAATAAGGCTAGAACTAGAATGTGTCTGTAGGACACAGGGTGTGCCCCCACTGGTACATTTGTCACAAATAAAGTGAAATAATTCAAATGTCTGCAGTCCTAATGGGGTATAGCCTCAAAAATATATGAGAAGGATTCATTATTATACTTTTTGAGCTATGACTATCAGAAACAAAAAATCCACTATTTTGGCTATTTCATGGGCCATAACTCTGTAATAAATGCTAAAATTCTCAAGAAGAATGCCAAGTGTGCAAGGTCACATTATGATAAAGACTCAAGCAAGGTTTCATGAATTTACATTAATAGGGGATGGACTCAGATGAAAAATAGTAGGTGCGCAAGTTCATATCATGATAAAGACTCATGCAAGGTTTCATCAATTAATATCAAATACTTTCTTAGCTAGGGATGTCACAAGGTGAAAATGTGCATTTTTGACTATTTCAGGGGCCATAACTCTAGAAATAGGGCGCGGACCCATATTAAAAATAGGAGATGCGCAAGTTCATTTCATGATTAAGACTCATGCAATGTTTCATGAATCTATATCAAATACTTTTTGAGCTAGGCGTGTCACAAGGTGAAAATGTGCATTTTTGACTATTTCAGGGGCCATAACTCTAAAATTAGGGTGCGGAGCCAGATGAAAAATATTAGGTGCGCAAGTTCATATCATGATAAAGACTCATGCAAGGTTTCATGAATCTATACCAAATACTTTATGAGCTAGGCCTGTCACAAGGTGAAAGTGTGCATTTTTGACTATTTCAGGGGCCATAACTCTAAAAAAAGGGGGCGGAGCCAGACGAAAAATAGAAGGTGCACAAGTTCATATCATGAGAAAGATTAATGCTAGGTTTCATCAATTTATATCAAATACTTTTTGAGGTAGGCGTGTCACAAGGTGAAAATGTGCATTTTTGACTATTTCAGGGGCCATAACTCTAAAACTAGGGGTCGGAGCCAGACGAAAAATAAAAGGTACGCAAGTTCATATCATGATAAAGACTCATGCAAGGTTTCATCAATTTATATCAAATACTTTTTGAGCTAGGCGCGTCACGAACCTCGGACGGACGCACGGACGGACGGACACACGGACAAGAGCAAATCTATATGCCCCCACCACTCATGGGGGGCACAAAAAGTCATTCTTGCCACAGTATTACCTATAGCAAATAAAAAAAAAATCTTTCATTTTTTATACTCTGACGATTACAGTTTATGTTCATATTTCAATCATTAATGATCACGCCTGTGTTCGGACGTGACCGAGTTGGACGTAATATCAAACTGAAAAGAAATGAAAGTGATAATTACGCAACGGGTTGGACTACTTTTTATCATACAACTAAAACTCAGTTTCTCGAACTCCAACAGATCAAGCGTTTTATTTCAAGAAATTCCACCTAAAATGATTTATTTTATGCTAACTGATGAGATACTGTGTTCTATCAGTTAAATATTTTCATATCTCATCACTCACACTGTGAAAAAATGAAACCTATATTTTCACACTGCGAGAGATATAGCTCCGACACCCCGTGTATTGTGTATAAATCTTAAATCCCTTGCTTAAACAGGATAAAAATTGTAGTCGCACTTTGTTCTTTATAGTATATTTCTCGATTCAAATTATTTTACTTAATGAAAATTTCATAACGTTTTGCAGCAAAAAATAAAATAAATAAGGAACTTTATGTTGTGTGCGTCTTTCTAACGTCATAACAAGTCTGACGTTATGTCTGTTTACGCGTGTCTGTTTCCCGCGCTGAGATCAAAATGTGTTGCAAAATGCATACTTGACGTAATTAAGCATAAAATAAAAAGAAAATTCGTTTGTTTTTCGTGAAAATAGAATATATCTCACCTCGAAGTGAGAGAATATTTGAAATTTCTCACTTCTCAGTGAGATATATTCCATATTCACTCAAAACAAACAAATATCCTCCTTATATTTTGCACAGGTCTTCGAAGGAAGGTGTCCCAGATTTTCGATATCATGATCTTGTGTGTTTATTGACAGGGGTTATTTTCCTTAACTTAATATAAAAAAGGTCATAAAATTGAAACGAGTGTTTTTTATTTCAAAAATCTGTGACACACTCCCGTCAGATATAGTGCAAGTAATCCGTGCATAAAAAAGGGGCGAATTGTGCACCTTCTGTGAAAAGCATGAAACTTAGCATGGTACTACATAAATACATAAATATTATACTCTTCATTTAAGACTGGGAAACGGTTTTTGGAAATCCAAGATTGCCGCCAAAATCTAAGATGACCGTCATAATTCAGTTTACTGAGAAAATTGCAAAAGCAGTGTGTGTATACTATACTTTGGAACAATAGTGGAATATATATTACTCTTCGAATAAATTTGCGATTTATATTGATAAATCAATTTGGCCACGACATATTGTATAATTAAGACAATAATATTGAGACAAAACCACTATGGGCATTATATTCCAAGACGGCAAGCACTAAGAATCTATTTATAGATTCACTACTGAGACTTATTAAAGCATACAAGCCATGTTATATATATATTTTTCCGGACCTGCGTCAAATGGTTGTGTGATGCAACTAGTCTGTCAGTGGGGTTAGTTATGCTTGTCACTTCTCGCTTTCAGCTCTCGCTGCTGGCATGTAGGTTTCCTGTAGGTGAGAGCAGTTTGTGTAAGTCTCTGCCCAGCCAGTACATGTAGCCTGTCCGCAACAAGCCCTATCATAGTGCGTCTCTGCTCGCGGCACGGATTAAACGTATTACTGTCCCAAAACGGATAATTCAAATAAAAATGACATCAACGTGAAAAAAAAAACAACTCAGATATATACGCACATTTCATAGAAATTGAATGATGTTGAGGGAGAATGTATTCATTTCTTAGGGGGTTTTTTGCGCTTACATTTATGCATTAGCGCATGTTCAAACGTGTTATAATATCTTCAGAATCCGTCGGGATATGGATTCTGTAGACGTTATAACACGAAAAAAACATGCGTTATCCCTACAGTACTATAGAAATAGACAAGGAAATTTTTCACTAATCATTGCTGGACCAAACATTGAAAATCAGTACGTTCTTATCATACAGCTTTAAACGGGCCACACAAATCTTATATCCTTAGGACGGCCGGCACATATTTATGCAATCTCGCCAGGCATATGTATGTTTTTGACAACACAGAAAATGACGTCACTCGACCTTCAGCTATTTCCGGAAGTAAATAAAATGAAAGTAGAAATGCTAAACTTGAAAACGAAAGCCGCATTTTGATTCGTAGATAGTCAGGGGTCACGCGCAGGGGTCATCCCGTCTAAATGTATGCGCGTGGACTTCTTTTTTTTTTTCTTTTTGCTATTGGGGAGCCAATTTTCAGCACTTTATTACGAATTGAAATTACCTGGGCTTTAGTACAGCATGCCAGCTTTTAATCTATGAAACAAATATTTGAGCTCTGGATAAACACAAATCCCACAGGGGTCCGTAACGGACCAAGGGTACATTGATAATTTTGGAACTTCATCAAATCGCTCAAAATGTCATTTCTGATGTTGTCTGAGAGTGTCAGTATATGCCTCAGATGTAAGATATAACCGTATTTGAGAGCTGCAGACCTAGACATTTCAGAAATATTTTCAAAATAAGTTTCGTGTAATAAATGTTGTTTCTACGGAAGCGTGAAAGGGCCATCAGACGCTTATACGTTTTAGTACGTTAAGGCTGCGGAAAGGATATATTGTATAAAGCGATAATTATGAAGACTGAGGTATGAAGAATGAATGGAACGTATGTTCTGTTCTGTTATGTGCAGTGTGAACAGAGAAATGTGACGCGTGAACTGTGAAGAGTGAATTATGAACTTTGAATTGTGAACTTTGAATTGTGAATAATGAACTTAAAGGTAGGAACTGTGAAATAGGAAGTATTAAAAGTGAAGTAAGAATTGTAAAGTGTGAAAGTTACTACCGGACTGTCGTTGCATTATCTTCAAAATAAGTGAAATACTTGAATTAAAATAAAAACGATGAGCTTTTTTATTAAAGTTTGAAAAAAAAATATCTGCCTTTCATCATGTTCAACGATGCCATAGTGTTACACTGATTAATTCACATAGAAATTGTGACTGATTCTCAACACTAGAATG
Organism: Mercenaria mercenaria; assembly: GCF_021730395.1. Lineage (NCBI taxonomy): Eukaryota > Metazoa > Mollusca > Bivalvia > Venerida > Veneridae > Mercenaria > Mercenaria mercenaria. Next base: position 8,856 of record NW_026460334.1, on the reverse strand, counting down.
CATGTAATTGCACCTACAGTCAAACTGTATAAAACTGAGACACAAATTCTAGCCGCTTAAGACAGATTGTAATAAGTACAAAGTGTCGACTACTAATTTGCCGCTTAAGACAAGTGTCTGCTTAATACAGGTGACCGTTAAGACAGGTTCAACTGTATCCCATTAGAGTGTTAAAGTAAATCACCTAAAAATTGGTGTAGAAATACGAGTTGTCTGGTGAGTCATAATCAACAAGTGTTTAAAAATGAAACTTTAGCCCGCTAAATTTCTAAAATGGACTTGTCCATCATTCCGTTTAGGCAATACCATTTATTATTTGAAGGGATGTTCACTGAAAATAGCGAATGGTTCAGACCATGATCAGACTGCACGGATGGTCGCAAAGGTAGCAGGCTTAACGTTAATTTGTATCTGATTTTAACTAGCAAAATACTTCATTAAAATTTTATAACATTTATATTCTATATAGACGAAACTGGGTCTCTTGTTATTTTCATGTGTTATGTTTTATGGAGTTTATGGAGTATAATAAATTATGATATTAAGCAATGTTCTTTTTCAATAAATAAAAAAAAAATATGAAATGTAATGTACTATAAAATGTATACACTTACAAAACATAATTTACTTCCGCATTCTAGACCCTACTTGTGATCTAAATGGGTTTATCTTACAAGACAAGTTTAAACATATTTGTATTGTACAGCGTAACTGAAGTTTGTGTAAACAGATTATTATCATACGGTTCAAAATGGCGGAAAAGGGGAGTGAGAATATGGAAAATAACAGCGCCGATGATGCCGTTCCTGGACGAGTAGAGCAAGTATTATGTCAACCGTGTTCCAGTAAGGGTAAACAAACAATAGCTGATGTGTTTTGCTCTATTTGTGATGAATTTCAGTGCATGGATTGTTCAAACATACACAAAACGTATGCTTTTATGAAAAATCACAAATTAGTGAACGCAAAAGATATTAAAGAGAAACCAGTCTCGTTTGATATGAAGGGATTAGACCAATGTGACCAGCATCATAAAGATTTAGAGTTCTTCTGTGAAGATGAGAATCAGCTATGCTGCAGTACTTGTGCTATTGTTAATCACCGTAAATGTCACAGTGTCGTAGAAATAAGGATGATCGCCGGAAGGCCTGAATCAACGCGTTCCCAATTAAAGGCCAAGTTGCAGGAAATAAGAAACAAAGCTGAAACTGTCGTTAAATATACTAAGTCATCAAAGGAACGACTGAATAAAGATGTTAAAGAAGTGACTGTAAAAATTAGACGAATGCGGGATAATGTAATGAAAATGTTTGACGATTTGGAAGTTTCCGTTGCTAAGGACGCTGAATCATTTAAGACAGAAACATTCGATAAGCTGACAAAGAAGCAATCAGACAGTGAGAAACATATTGCTGATGCAACAAAATCTTTTGAAACAATTGATAACGTTCATCAGAAAGGGACACCATCACAACAGTTTATACTGGAACAGAGAATGAAAAATCAAGTCGATGAACTTAGCAGCAACGTTGACAAGGAATGCCAAAGGTTAGAGACTGTGACAGTTTCATTTGATTTTGATAAAACACTGAAACTGCCCCCACTTCCGATTTCTGATTACGTTCCGGGACAACTGACATTAAGATTCTCAATATCGGAAGATGTTAAACCCATCGCACCTGTAGATCCGATTGTAAAGTTAACAAAGATTACTTGCATTGATTTGAAGCAGACTGGAGATGATGTCATGGAACCGTTTTACACAGGACTGGATTTTCTGCCGGATGGCAGACTGATTACCGTGGATAATAAAAACAAGAAATGTTTGATTTACAATGAGAAGCTTGAGAGAGTAGGATCATTTCAGTTATCGTATAAGCCACAGAGTGTAGTTGCTGTATCTGAGGAGGAAGTGGCGATAACAAGTGCCAATCAATACAAGTTAGACTTTCTCCGTGTAAGTAAATCTAACGAAATAACTTTGATCAGGACATGTAAAGTTAATACAAAATACGAGTCTATATGTTCGAAAGATGAGAGACACCTTGTTGTTGGAACTAATGACGATACAAGACATGTTCGTATTGTATCTCTGTCAGGAGAAGAGAAAGATTTCAATATCAACTTACGGAACAAGAAATATCCTATAGGCACAAGTGCTTGTACATATATTAGAAACAGTGATAAAGTGGTTCTCACCGATAGGGACGAGCATACTGTCTATATATATGACATCAAGAGCAACACCAGGGTTGTTGTCAAGGACGACCGGATTAAGGAACCATGGGGTGTAGCAGTAGGTCCATTAGACTGTATCCTAGTTTGCAGTAATAAAATACATTCCATTGTACAGATCTCTCAAACAGGCCGTGTCCTATCATCGTACAAGTTAGATATGAAATGTTCATACAGAGTCTGTGTTTCCAAGGACAAATCAGTCATATCTGTCACAAATAATGTGGATGGTGTTAGAAAGTTGCAGTTGCTAAAAATTACATTATAAATTCGATAACATTCTTTACTCTGTCTGAAATATACAATTTTGCTGGAAAGGATAAGGAAAAAAGAAATTGAGAGAAAAAACTTCCACACTTACATATAGTTACAGAGTCGGAAAATCGCCTTGTACAGCAATAGTTACAAAATATATTTTGACATACGTAAAGGACTAAAGACACATTGTTCAGTTGTGTGAAAAAGAAACTGTTTTTCAAATATTCAATTGCGAAAATAAAAATTTCATGATATTAAATAAACGACATAAATGAGATTAGATGAAAATGTATACATATTTGACATTCACGAAACACTTCCCTTTGTTAGTAATTCAGATTTCAACAAAAAGAATAATAATGTGATTTAAGGTATTCATGTTTTAGTTATTATCATACACAATCTCGGGAGACAACCAACGTATTACATGTAGGCCTATATAGAAAAGACATTAGTTATGTTTTGCTACATATTCATAAAGTGGCAGTGTAGTTATCAATTACTGAGTTTGTAATATTTTGTTGTAATTTCTAAATGTTTTAAAATGTTATGCCCTCAGGTTGGCATATAGGAGTCGAAGATGTCGTCTGTCACAGATACTACTATACTAAACACAATTCAGACACATTTGGTGACGAGAAGATAACTGTTGAGTGCCACAATCCATATTATATCCCCCATTCTGCTCCCCCGCCCCCCCCCCCCCCCCTCATCACCATCCATGCCCGTGCCCCCTTTTGAATCGGAACCATAATCATCAGAGAGTAAATTATCCAATAAGAAAATGAGTAATACATGTATGTTCAAATTTCATATCGGATGTGTGACGTCATTTGTGACGCCAGTTTCAAGCGTGTCGTCACGTTAAAAAGTTCTTTAATGATTATATCTTCAGTATTCTTTAGGCTAAATAACAAATTTATATCATTTATTTAACTATAAGTGTAATATGTGTATGTAATAAAAATATTATTAGATTTGCTTCGAAAAGTATGCACTCGTTCTTTCGAGGAGTAATATTGCGCTCCTAAAGGCGCACAAAACACGTGCATATCTCTCAATACAAATCTAATAACTTATAATAATACAATAGTGTAATAAAGCTTTGACGTCAACGTCGTTTATAGTATAGGTGACGTTGGTCAAATGGACGTGTTTAGTAAAAGAAAGTAAAATTTTTGATGTATCGAAAAGAAAGGCTAACATGTGATAAAAGGAATATTACGTATGTGACTTTCCACATTGAATTTATCAACCTCGTTGAATAAAATTGATAAAAAGATTCTCGTATTTTATTATTTCATTCAACTATTTAATAAATTCAATACGAAAAGTTACTTATTTAATATCCTCTATATAAAAATCACACCAAAATGATACCATAAACGACAGATACCCTCGACGTGGTTGCAGGATAATATGATACTGGCTGGTGGCCGTCGCTGGTCCCTGTCGTTATGTGCCCCTCACCCTCCCGAACCCCACGTTGAGCGTAGGAATTGGGAAGCTCGGTGGCTTCTCTGCATGCCGTCACAAAGAAGATAGGATTTAGTTCCGTAAACGTCTCGAGACGTGCACTCACCGGCGGGTCGGGGAAGAATTTTCATCATATTAACCTAACTTGAATTTTAATTAACACTTTTCTTTTTTTTTTGTCTATGATAATAAGAGCTGCCGGAAGGGTCGTGTGCTTGACTATTCGTAAATGTTGACAAAGATAATATTATTACATATTCTAACACGACCAGCAAATAACCTACATACATGTAAAGCAAAATCTAAATATATTTATTTTTCGTTCTTATCCAAAACAATATATTCTTACGTATAAGAACTCAAAACTCGGGTTATTCTACGATAAACCACGTTTGGGAACTTATTATTTCTTAAATATACTTTAGTATATGTGCGAAATATAATTTAAAAATGGGGAGGAGGTTTGGATGGCAGTAATGGTTTGCGGAATAAACTATATGTTAATTCAAAGGGAGAGAAGGGATAGTTAAAGATTTTCAAATTAAGTTAGTTTCTACTACCTGAATCAGAGCAAATTATGACCGGAATGTTTGCGAAAATCCTTGTGATTCGATGGATGAAAAAAAAAACTTTTTAAGGCAAAACGTTTTTAGGACTGACAGTTAATAGAGAAAGAACAGCAATCTGTAAATGCCGTGTGGCGGCTGTAAAACGTCTCTCAGTACTTGGATTTAGTGTTGTTATATTTTCCGGTCCTTTGTGATCATGAAATCCATTCAATAGAGTTCTGCTTAAGCCGGTGCTATTGGGTGTGAGAGGTGTTGCATATTTCATAACATCTCATGAACACACTCAATAAAACCGAGTCTGCTCTTATTCTGCTTGGCTGCATTCTTTGCTTCCAAATGATCTTTGTACCGATTTTATTTTTCATCTTTACCCTCCTTATGTGTCACATCGAATTTATCGCAGACCGGAAATCGGGATATAACCTCTAAATTATTTATCCGTTTTCATGCATGAAAATTTCATAATTAAACACCAAAAATCATACGCAACAGGTTTATGTTTATTTTGGTCAAATATTACACATTAATTTTAGCTGATCGTCAGAAAGTGTTTTAAGCTGTTCAGTATACATATGTTAGATTACAGTATTATCAAAATCAGATTGATTAATTATTTTTCTCTCGAAAAATATCTCAATTTCAGGAATAAACAGAAAAGGCAATGAGAGTTTAAAATATCTTTATTTTATACGGAATCCTGTTGAGGCCATCGCATGTCGCCCCGACGACTGACAATGCGACACAACATTTCGACAGTGTGACATAGTGCGACGCGATACGACATTAAGACAACGCGACGCAATACTGTCGTTTTGTCATACATGTAACCTTATGTATCCTTATTGTGTCGTAATGTCGTGCATCGTGTCGGTTTGTCGTAACGTCATGATGTATTGTCGTATTGTCGCACTGGTATATGTAATAGAAAGAGCATTGAAACTCAAGGGTAAACAATTTGTACGAGGGGGCATAGCCCCCGAGTATAAATCGTTTACCCGAGAGTTTTAATGTTCTTTCTGTTTTGTATCATAGCCTTCCATATATGGTAGTTGTAGTCGTTCCTCATTGCCATATACAGCAGTTCAGTGAGTACTTGAAATCCTTGCATTACAAATGTGTAAAGCCCAGGTAAAATAAACCAATGCGAGAGCAGAAAATCAATAAAATACACTTCGCTGTCTACTGGTCCAGACACGCTGGCATACCTTCCTATCCAACAGTGCGGTAACTAGCGTGCGGGTATTAAATACCTGCACACTTTTAGTTACCGCACCCTGAAGTCAGTGTATACGATTTACCTGCACCAAATTTGTTAAGAAAAAACACCGAGCTATGATACAATGGACATTTTTAACACATCTTAAGTAACGCAATATCGCGACAGTAATGTCGTTCTGTCTTGTTGCAGTTATTTCACGTTGTCGTATAATAATGTCCCGCGTCTTCTCACATTGTCTAAAATTCATGAAATGTCATAATGTCATGTCGCAATGTCAAAAAATATGAACATGTTGTAATGTCGTATAGCATTATCTAAACATCGTGAAATACCGTAATATCGTAGCACACTGTCACGTGGTCATGCATAAATGTCATGTCATTTTGAAGCGACGGACGACATCAAGATGACCCCAAACAAGATTCCATTTCATATCTGCTACATAAGTCGTACACTTATTTGTGCAGATTTAAGTGCAGTGCAGTATCCTATAAAATTCCAAGGAAATGACCGACAGTAACTGTTGATGGTACCGGAGGTCAAGTAAGGGAATGTCAAACAGGAATCGTAGCAGTTATAACTGATCATATGTTTACCGTCCGATAATTTGGTGGAAGTAAGATAGTTCTTGAAATAAAATGTGATTGGATATACATGTTTCGATTTATGAAAGGCCATACACGCCATAATGCTATAATTGAAGTACATGGGAAAACATTTTTCTTGTGTGTTCTCTCACTTCTAGTGGTGACAACGCTGTTGAAAAATCCCTTTAATGTGTCGACAACATGACCCTTGACGTGAGAAATTATCAAGATAGTTGATCAATCATATGTGACTCTTTTAATGCCATGAAATAACAAAGCAGTATATTTTTCAACTATTTTTTTATTTCAAAGTTACTACATTGGTCGCACCATCATTCGTGCAGATTTAATGGCAATGCAGTATCCTTAACTGTTCCAGGAGAATGACCGACACTTGTTGGTACCCGGGGTCAAGTAAGGGCATGTCAAACAGGAATCGTAACAGTTGTGGAACCACCATGCGCCGTGCATATAGACACCGCAGTTTGTCCCGAGGTTACTGTCATGATCAACATCTTTGTTTGTAAACCCAAAACCATTATGTCCAGACAGAGAGTCACCTTTGATAAAAATAATATCTTAAGAATAAGTATGCGTTTTCTGTCGTCACAGAAAAGTATATTTATTGATTAATTGAGCCGCACCATGAGAAAACCAACATACAGCATTTGCGACCAGCATGGATTAATACCAGCCTGCGCATCCACGCATTCTGGTCAGGATCCATGCCGTTCACTAACGGTTTCTCTAATTGCAATAGGTTCTAAAAGCGAATAGCATGGATCCTGGCCAGACTGAGCGGATGTGCAGGCTGGTCTGGATCCATGCTGGTCGCAAATGCGCTATGTTGGTTTTCTCATGGTGCGGCTATATTGATTCTCCTCTGATCTGAATCTGCCATCGCGAAAGTGATTTATCAGGGTTTGATACCTCATTGTGAATAACATAACAGCCTGTCCTATTAGTAATGAGTATTGTAGGGAATACACTCGACTAAGACCAGAGATCGCTAGTTCGATCCCTGTAAAACCCGCATATTCTCCGTGTCGATTTGATAAAACAATATATATTGTACCAGAATTCATTAGTCACCAACCTCTTAGTCAAGTGAAAAAGTTTTCAGTCACTTGCGAATAACACGTCAGTACTAGTATAGGAACACTTGTTACGTTAAATGACAGCCGTTGCATAAGTGAAATACTGCTCAAGTAGAGCGCCAATCCCATTAAATAAACAAACAAGCAAACATTTTAAAAAGAAACTCAAAATGAATGTTTATTAGAAGTTCTTGACAATGTGTTACCTGTGACAGCAACTTAAAATCAGTAAATTCATTAACTAGTAATAAAATCAACTAATTTGGCAGTCAGGAAAGAATATCTTAATTCGCATGCAATAGTTTACATAAACTTACCTGCAGTTCCCCTATAATTACCAACATGCAATACAAAGTCTTTAGCTGGTCCAATAGAAAAATCGTCATAAGTTGCGAACGTATTTACCACCACTAGCCACAGTGAGTTCCATCCTCACAATCAAGCAAACATTTTAAAAAGAAACTCAAAATGAATGTTTATTAGAAGTTCTTGACAATGTGTTACCTGTGACAGCAACTTAAAATCAGTAAATTCATTAACTAGTAATAAAATCAACTAATTTGGCAGTCAGGAAAGAATATCTTAATTCGCATGCAATAGTTTACATAAACTTACCTGCAGTTCCCCTATAATTACCAACATGCAATACAAAGTCTTTAGCTGGTCCAATAGAAAAATCGTCATAAGTTGCAAACGTATTTACCACCACTAGCCACAGTGAGTTCCATCCTCAGCTGGTACCTACGTCCATCCCCGGTTATCTCGTGCATATTGCTCAGACCTTAAAGTTACAAATATACTCACTACTCTAATTTGCTAAAGACCAGCAATAATAGATAACGTTTTGCAAAGAGCTCGTAGTAGCGTCCGGCTCAGTGTGTGCTGCGTCGTCCGTTCGATTTTGTCCGGATCATAACTTAAACATACATGTACCAATATTGTTTATATTTGGCATGAATGTTTACCTCAATGAGAAGGAGTGTCATGCGCAAACCCCATATTACTATCTCAAAGGTCAAGGTCCCAGTTTGAGGTCAAAGATCAAGTTGAAGTTTGTCCGGAGCGTTTCTTCTTCATGCATGGTGGGATTTTGATGTAACTCGGCATGAATGTTCACCATTCTGAGACGGAGTGTCATGCGCATGAACCAGGTCCCTAGGTCTAAGGTCAAGGTCACACTTGACAGTTGGCGGGCTCGACATTCTGCTCGTGGGCATACTTGTTTATTACTAAATGTCTGTTCTATTAACATTTTTAATTTACTAACCGTCAGTTTAATGCTCAATACAAATTGATGTTTTCTTTAATATCGTTTCCCCAGTAATCAAATATCTCATGCGTGAAAGCGTTACTTTGGTCTTCCAATATACTTACTACGGCAAAGGACGTTTAATGAGTTTTGCTTTCCAGTATTT
>NW_026460333.1:0-7582 GCF_021730395.1 Mercenaria mercenaria | reverse complement strand
GATCGAGACTGTTTCCCAAAATTTGCCGTCAAGTACATGAGGCTTATACCATCACTGTGTTTGAAACATTTAACGTATTGAAACCCGTTAATTAACAATAACTGGAGGACCACTTGATCTAGAATGTTGAAACTTCATAGGATGATTGGAAATGTTGAGTAGATGACCCCTATTGATTTTTTAATCACTTGATCAAAAGTTAAGGTTACAGGAAACAGAACTTTAAAAACGGTTTCCAACCAATAACTTTAGAATCATTTGACTCAGAACCTTAAATGATACGATGATAGGAATTACAAAGTCGATGGCCCGTAATGTTCTTGGGTCACTTGACTTAAGGGAAAGTTAACAGAGGCGTGAAGATGGAAAAACTCAATAACTTGAGAATCAGTTGACCCAGAATGTTGAAACTTTATAGGATTATTGGACATGCAGAATAAATGACCCCTGGTGATTTTTGACTCACTCGATCAAAGATCAAAGATCAAGGTCACAGGGGCCTCAACATGGAACACGGTTTACTTGAGAACCATTTGACCAAGAATTTTGTAACTTCATAGGGTGATTTTACATGCCAAGTTGATGATCTCTATTGTAGCCAAATATAAGTGTCTCTTTGTCTTTCGCTCCTATCCTCTATTGACTTCTTGCCTATTACAACTATGCATTAGGGACTATGGAGACAAGAGCATATTCTAATTTGAAATATAGTTGCCCTCATTCAAAGGAGAAGGGGTATATTTAAATATTAATGTTTGATGATGGATGTTGGTCGGTCTGTAGACAAATCAGTTTCCTGATGATAACTGAAGAAGGCTTGGGCCTAGTATCATGAGGTCGGGAGTTTTGTCATGACCAGCAAATGACCCCTATATTTGAGTTCAGTAGGTCAAAGGTCAATATCACTTGACAATAGAACTGTTTGCCAGAAAACTAGATTGATCATTTATCCTTAACGCATTTTCAATCTACTAAATGTAATGAAATCAATTAAAACACCGAGAGTTTAACTGCTGCTTTCAAGTGCCTCCCGTTAAGTATGTGTTTCGAAAAGTCTCTAAATATTCAAGTTAATGGTGTGGGCCACTTCGAAAACATTTCACAGAATGATAACGTTACTGTGTATTGTTTGTTCCATCACAAGTCTCTTAGATATATTTTCTCATGGTGCATAAGTACTTATCATGACAACATTAATAATACACATATATGTCAGATATTGCTGGATTTGTTTTGTCATATATATCTAAATTGCAGTATTATTGTTTCCAGTGTTTGCATAGACACAATTAAACCCCAATAATGTTTTAGTATTTTGAACTATTTATTATCCAATAATTATATTATGTGACTAATAAAATAAAGATTTTGTCATGGAACGGCATTATTATTATACCACATTTATATAGCACTCTTTTCATGCACGTGTACGCATACATGAAATGACATCATTATGATTGCTGAAAACTTGCAAAACGACAATTGGCAAAATCCGTGCGATTATGTATCTTTCGTTTCGGTCTATAAATCATTGGAATGAATGAATGACAGTCGATCTAAGTCATTCTACTGATTGACAGTGAATGCTAATGACTCTATGTGTTGCAAAAAGATGTTAAGTTTGTAACTGTACTTCAGTTGAAATCTTCTCGAAGCTGTTTATATATACTTAATTATACATAATTGCTAATATCTGGACTTTGCCGTTCGCCAACTGCTAAAACGGCACATATATAATATTCGGTGTAAGTTATATTTAACTTGTACTACCAGTTAGTAAGTTCATACTCTAAAAACACGTTAGAGAAATTTTGACATTGTTGACCGATTAGAACGTTGGCAACATTATATTATATTTTTTTTCTTTACACGAAGATTGCCATTAGGTAACAAAGCGACTACGCCGATAGTCTGGAGTTCACCGATTATGAAGTCATTGTCACAAAACTGTTCTAGTTCACGTAATTCTAATCGGTAATAGGTGTGAGAGGTCCTTGGTTCGAGGCCCGGTCAGAGCTTAAATATTTGCATTCTTGTACAGCATGTTTTTGCTGTTAACGGACTGTTCCAGATGTTCTATATTTTTAGCACACAGTATCATGGATCATTGTAGTGATAATACACGTTTTTTGTGTGTATTAACGTCTGCAGAAGCCCGCCGGATTGTTTGTGACCGCGACCGAAAACAAACTTTTATTGTCACTATTCTTGCATATAAAAAAAAATTACCCGACGACTAAATGTATTGTTTTTCATGTGTGGTGACTTTCCGATTCCGGTACACTTTTAATTACCATTCTGTTGTTCTTGGAAACGGTAAACATGTTTTAAATATTCGTATTCATGGCCCAGAAATAAACAACACTATCAAAAGCGATTTTTTACCTTTCGTTATTACAAACATGAAATTACCAAAAATTGTTCATATAACTTCACAACATGGTGAACGGGAGCACAATTTCAAGAATAATAACTTTAAATCCGAGTTATATTGGGCACAGACACATGGGGTCTGGAACCTCCAACCCCTCCAGCCCAAACTACTACACACCTATATTTTTGTCATCATCATTGTATATCCAGACACAGACTATAATCACACAAGCAATATTAAACTTATTTGAACTAATTTGAAAATATATAAAATCTCTCACTAGCTTAAAAATACACTTGTTCGCCAGAAATAACTTCATACCTATGACATGAAACAATTTACCTATAATTCAAATTACAGGTAGAGGATATTTCATGAGTGCCTTTTTATATTGAATTTATTTATCGATTTTATTCAACGAGCTTAATAAATTCAACTTGGAAAGTCTCAAAAGTAATACTCTTTTTATCACATGTTAGATTTTCCTGCCGAAACATCAAATTAAACGACGTCAACGTCAAAGTTTTATTACACTAATGTAATATCAATTTTATGCAATGGCTTATTTTTACACTTGTGACGTCAAACATGTGCTAGATAGCATTAATAGTATTACAATCCAGATATTTGGATATCCTTTATATTAAGTTTAAGCTCTCCTATTCCGTTTTATGAGCTGTAGCTTCAAATCTGTATGATTGATAAAAAATAAATCAATTAAAGGTGCAAATTAAAGACAAATGAATAGACATATTCTTAAAACAAAACTACACATTTTGAAATACACTACTAAACATTACAATAGCTGTGCAATATTTCCTTAAAATCAACACATGTACAGGGAGACAAATGATTGTTTCTGTATTTTCTTAGACTGACATGGGTGGTCATTTTGTCCTACTTTCGTGTTTATGGTTTTTTCCGTAATCGGTCGGAAATTCTTCGGGATCACGTGATTTTGAAATTAATTCAAACGAATACCCGTTTAAAGACGCGCGACAATGTATTTCCATGATGGTAGTTATACACGATTTGCATGAAAAATATGATATGTACAAACTTTAATTTCAAATTGACTTTGACATATATTAGGCCAAGACAATGTGTTTAATGTCTAAAATTTAATCTAATAATGCAGTCATATGTACATAATTCAGTGTATTTAGGTCAATTTCAATCAATCACATTTTGTTTCTATAGTGTAAGATAGTTGTTCATTTATGTTCTTAAAACTATGCTGAAAAGAGATTAACTGAAATGGTAATGTTGACGAAGTTGTGAAACCACTTTTATTCGGCAAGGGCCTAAATTGGCCTCCCGAAAACTTGTAGTATAGCTGTATATTACCTGTATCATAAAAATGATTTTCATGAAGTTTTTGTGAGTTACAAGAATGTTGAATTTCCTATACTAAGTATGTAAAAATTACGTTATCGTTTGGGCATATAATATATGTTGCATCTATTTATAAATTATAGTCTCGTTTCGGAGTCCGAAAACAATCCGTAAACAGCCGGAAAACATACGTTTGGTTTGAAATAGGCAACATGTTTTGTTTACTTGTTGGTTATTCTTTAACATATTCAGGACTGTTTGGTCATATCCGATGCAGTGCGTCATTTTTTCAGTAAATAGGAAGTCTCAGCTACAAATTCTAGTTTTCATATAAAAATCGTTCAGGTGTTAGTAATGGACCTTTAATTAGAAGAATAGGTAATCAATTCACGTATATTTTTTTTTCTTCATACTTTAAAGTTAATAAAAGTACAAATAGCATTATAGAATGAAAAGAAATGTACATGCATGTTTAGAGAGAGGTAAATCTACTGGTTTAATAGATTGTACACCAATATGACTAACACAGTTTTATGTTTCTTAATAATGTCAATATACTAGGTCAAACAAGTTTTATTAGGATTAAGGCAGAGCCAAGTACATGTAAAAAGGAAAGTGAAAAAGGCTTCTTATCTAAGTTACTGTTAATTGCTTTTGAGTCTCTTTTGCAATAGAACTTTTACAGATGGACACTACGCTTTCCTCTTTGATTGTGTCTGACGGATCAGGCGGAGGACTCTATGATTAGTAGTTCTTAAATCCAACCAGGACTGAGCTATTTTTATTTCCGTCTTCTGGCCTGTTTCGTCGGGCCCTTAAGGGTGTTTTCCTTGTTGCTCTGTCTTCTGCAAAGGCATTGAGTACATGCGTATTAGGTTCTTAAGGACTGCATTTTTATATTATATTTTCAAGGGCATCTTTGTGTTTTAAATAACATACCTTCTGTTGCCTTTACGTATGTTAGGATTTCACCTGGCGGGGATTACTTTTATTTACACTGTCTTGTAACTTTGGAGCATGGTGGTGGTAAGAGTGAGGTTAGGTGCACCATAAACCGGTTTAAACTCCCCAGTGGTGTTTTTGCCACTGACCGTTCCAAGGCGGTGCCCCACTTTGTTCCTATATTTGTTTGTTTTGTCCTTTGGTGTTTCATTTTCTGTGTTGTGTCCGAGGGTTGTTCGTGTGTGTCTTTGGGGAGGCTGCGTGTTTTGAACGTGGCTTTCCCTGTTGGATATTCTTCCTTGTTTTGTTTTTTTCTAAACTAAAACGAACTCCAGTGTGTGACAATTTATTCCATCACATGTGGTGTTTCGCATATTTTAAGGATATTTATCTGTCAAACCCAAGAGTAATGTCAGACTTGCCTTATTTTTTGTTACAAAAACTAGTCCATGTACATTAACTAAGAACCTAATCCTTCTAAGTTTCTATTCAGGAACCCTACACTACTTGAAATTCTTCTTATCATGAAAAATCCATACACGGAATAATATTAGCCCTTAGACTTGCATGCCGAGTGACTGGCTACAGTAGCCTTGGATTAAGATTTTGATTATCTTTATTTAGACTTGTTAAATATTCTTTTCACGCTGTTTGTTGGGATATATGTTTCCCTTCGAACATTTGTCACCATACTTACACCTCTGTATTATTGTACCAAAGATGTTTCATCTGGACAAAACTTCATCTAAAGAATCCTGGCCAAGTACCCTAAAAAAACTTAAAAAAAAACTGTTTTGAGTCCCGTTTATATAAACCAAGGAAGTTAAATTTGTTTTGTACATGCAATAGCTACGCTACGTAAGTATTGATCTTTGACGTTAGAAACAAACATATATGTTGGACCAATGTATTTGAACCACCCTACACTTGCTTACTGTTTTGAATGGAAGTATTAAAAATGTTATGAATATCATATTTTTATGACGTCGCGGGAGTGTAATAAAGCCATTAAATAAAAATGATAATACACTAGTGTAATAAAGCTTTGACGTAGACGTCGTTTTTAGTGTAGGAAACGTTGATGAAATTGAGTTGTTTATATAGTAAAATAATGTAGAATTTTTGATGTTTCAAAAGGAAAAATTAATATGTGATGAAACGAAATATTCATTTGTGACTTTCAACATTGAATTTATTAAACTCGTTGAATAAAATTGATAAAATGATCAGCAAACAGCAAAACCTCTCATTTTATTATTTTATTCAACTCGTTTAATAAATTCAGTATGAAAAACCTTCATGTCATATCCTCTATGTAAAGAATCAGTTCTAAAATAAATATCTATCACTCTTCATCATGCTTGCCATTTCTTTATTAAGCGGTTTCAAAAAATCTTGTAAAATTTGTTCCGTCTCTTTAAACATATTTATGTCATTTTTTGTTCCCTGACTTGCTTCATCCTGCAGTATATCATTCATTATATCCATGGGCGGACTTCCTGAAATGTGATCAATTGAGAAATGTATTAAATTTTCCCAACTTGAAAACTATTGACACAACTGTGTAAAAACTCGAAGTGACTAAAACATTATACACATAAAAAATCTCTCCAGATGCTTTTTTATTCCATTTTGAATAATGATTATGCTTCAGATGCTTATTAACTGTGCAGAAAAGTAAAATTTTGAAAATGTTAGGCATAATAAAATTAAAAATTATTTTAGTATTAATGTATCTCAAAAAGATACTCAAAGTTTAGGTCAGGAAAAATGCTTATGAACCGTTTTTCTTTATCTAGAAACAGTAACCGTTTAGTCCTATATATTCAATTAGAATAATACGTCAGTGTAACAGTTGCA
This sequence comes from Mercenaria mercenaria, assembly GCF_021730395.1. Taxonomy (NCBI): domain Eukaryota; kingdom Metazoa; phylum Mollusca; class Bivalvia; order Venerida; family Veneridae; genus Mercenaria; species Mercenaria mercenaria. Next base: position 1,071 of record NW_026460333.1, on the reverse strand, counting down.
GATTTCTTTGTATCTTGAAAAGTGACAACCAATTATTAAAGTATGTATTACTGAAAATCTAACAAATATTAACCAGAATTTGTGATGCCGTTTCTAACTAATGAACTTACCTAAACTTAAAAATATCAGTAACCTTTTCATTGTAGCAACCATATTGTCGCTTTTATCATACAACACCAAAGGTAGCACATTCTCTTTATCAAAGACTGAGTAAACTTCTCTTATCACAAATGGATAGAATCCACCATGGAAACTTTCAGCAAATAATACACCTCTCTGAAATTTAAGCATGGCCTTATCTGTATAGAATAACACAAGAAAACATCATTTAAGATCTGATTGTATACTATATATTAGATACATGTTATTTGAAATGGTAGCTTTTTGCGTACACATTATTTTAATGTCCAATGGCAAGCCGGGAGGTATAAATGAAAACAGTCTGAACCTGTCAATTTATCAATATATAAGGATCGCTGTAGAAAATTCCCTGCAAATGATAGCCCCAACTGCTACACTGTTCCATACTCCGGTAACACTGTAAAATCTGAAAATAAGCTCAAATATTTGTGTCATCCGTACCGTTTTTCACTAATTCAGTTTTCCTGAGGCCCCTGCTAAAATGACAACCCCACTTTAAGCTAGCTCAGCGGAAGCATGTATACGCACCTTCAAGTCATTATTAGTCATACTATCAAGATCAAAGCTACACAACTGATTTTCTTTAAATAAGTGAAACTCAATTCTAGCCGCTGAAACTTCAATGCTAGCAATTATTATTATTTTAAACTTCAAATATGCTCTTTAATCTGTACATTGCCTCTAATTTGTAAATTTGACCTTGGCCAATTCGACACTAACAGCTGAAAACTGTTTCCTGCCTCCATAGCTTAGCATACCGTAATACGATGATAAAACTATTTCAATAAAATATCGCTTATAAAATATTCTATTATATAGAAATATTATGTCAACAGTATTCCACGATATAACTTAAACTTAGCTTTAAAACAAACCATCTTACTTGCTTGAGATATTCTTTGATAGTCTCATTGTACGCACATCTTTTGA
>NW_026460332.1:0-20517 GCF_021730395.1 Mercenaria mercenaria | reverse complement strand
ACAAATTTCACATTTCATGACTTCTCCTATAAACCATTAGTTGATGTAGATTTTGGACGTTTAATTGTTTCTTTTTCTCATGGCAAGGCCAATGCATTTCGACTCCGAGTTCGCCATTTTTATGAAAAGTTTTGAAATTAGATTTGGTTTATTTTTTTATTTGCAAATTATAACATTACGACGCATAGAATGGTTATGTATTTTCTAATTATTGCCCCTAACACGGCCCTGTTTCTGAATCAAAGATATAACTGATAATAGAAATTTATCTACTGTTAAAGTTTTATAATCTATACAAAAATATAAAAAAATATCTAGTCGTATCCTGTAGTAAAACACACTACTTAATATGAAACAGATACTTTACAATAAATGATAGATACGTTACCAGTAGTGACATTGGCACAGGTTTTTTATTTGACTGTAAATCATGGTAACCAAGTTCGAATATATACATATATTTATATCATAATATTACCAGGTAAATACAATATTTTTTTTTCATTATTGTATACAAAGCTTTAATAAAATTATACTTACCATGTTATCCAGGTTCGTATCAGTTCAATATCCAAGTTTTAAGTAAAATAATCATAAAAATGGATTTCAAAACAGTATGTAGCTTCCCTCTCGTACTGTGACAGAAAAATAATCACACAACATTATTGAAACACGTGAAAAAGTCAACCAAAGGCTCGATCAATAAAAATCGGTAACGTATCTATTGGTAACGTATCTATTGTGCAAAAAAGAAAAATTAATTTATAGATCCATTTTTGTTGTCACATTTACAAAAAAGACCTTCAGTCACGTAGAAAATGTGTGAATGTTTAATGTGTATCAATATTTCTAACGGACTTGTAATGGTAAATTATACTTGGTTGGAAAGAGTAGTAACGTATCTATTCCGATTTAAATGATTATTCACATAATGTTGCCTGTTAGACAATATCATTGCTTTTGCAATTGCATGGTAAAAAGTTTGATTATTACATGGAGAAACATAACAACTTATGGTTTTTAAAACATAATATTAAAGCATATCAGGTGCATGCATGTGGTTCTCTGGCTTCTCCAAAGTTTGGTAACGTATCTATCCGATTTTCAAGGGACAAAAGTTTAGCAGCCACACTTTATGCAAAAGCCTTTTTATACAGGTAAAATGTCTTTCCACTCAATTTTTGAAACAAATAGGTAGGAAAATTGAGCTTATTGCTTGTCATACACAATGGTAAAGTGACATTATTTCAGCACAACTGTATGCATCCGAGCGGGGGACAAGGCAAAATCGTCCATATGAAGCTCATTATGAAGTTGTAGTTCGCTCAAATGTGTCAAACACATTATAATTTGATATGATTCTACTTACTGTACAGTAGTTTGACATGTATAAAAGTTTAAACATACATTGTTACAGTTGTATTAGCAAATGCACACGTGGGACTGGATTTTCACTAATTTGCATGTTTAGTGGAGAATCAATGAATAAAGGGACTAGTTTATAAATCTCTTTCATTCCCCTACCCTGAGTTTGACGAATCACTCCTACAGGAATATTAATAGATTAAAGACCCCATATTAAACATATTTTTCTGTACTGTCTACATTTTTCTTTTTATTGTCTAACTCTAATACTGTTATATAATTAAAAACATATGCATTCAATTTGAATAACACAACTAAAACGTCCCATAGGATAGATCGCCGTGACGTCACGCATTAACACCTGTTCATCTGGTGGTGGACAAAACAAATGTTCTTACATCGTTTGTGTATGGGATCGGAATTTTTAATTTTTAATAACCTAAGATTAAAACCGGACTTACTGTATACGTTCGTAACGACGCAAGTGCCTCTGTCTGTCCGTAACGGGTATACAATTAATGTATTGAGCTTTTTGGAACTTCGACAAATAGTTCATAGGGTCCTTTTTCATGTTGTCTAAAAATGTCAGTTTATGCCTCGAATGTCAGATATTTTAGTATTTGAGAGCTTCAGACCTAGGCATTTCAGAAACATTTTTAAAGTTAATTTCGTTTATAAATATTGATTCTACGGAAGCGTGAAAGGGCCACCAGAGTCTAATACGTTTTAGTACGTTACGGCTATGGAAAGGATATGCTGTGAAAATATGAATGTAAAACATGTTGTAAATGGAAATGGTGAAGCTTATGTTCAGTCACAATGTTCAGCGTAGACATGAATTTTGCTGCCGTTTTACTATCGCTTACAGATGTAATATACTGGTGGAAAGATCGTCACTTTAGGTTTACAATGTCACCCTGATCATAAAACTGGTTTGTTTTTAGAAGTCGTAGGGGCTTGTTGTCATGACTCTGTTCAGGAGCCCAGTTTACAGATTTTTTGCTCGACTTACCTTGCATGCATTGATATTTATACTATAGAACAGAACATTCCACGTATGATCATACTGTTAGTGAAGATTATTGGTAGTGAACAAATTACTAATCTTGCATTTAACGATACTATGACTTGATTATACTGGTAAGGACAAGAGAGAACTGGTTATGGTATTACAAGCCTTAGTAATTTTAGTATTTGTTTCTGTATTGCAATGAAAATATAATTATGAGTGTATTAAGATTATTATTTTCACTCGAAACACACACACACACATACATGTAAACGCAACCAATCGGGGATGTAAGCTATAAACCTACCAACTGGGAACTTCTTTATTACTGTAGCTACAGTTATCATATTTCTATCAACTCTTATTCTTATGATCTTAAAATTATCCGAGGCTTTAGATTAAAGCTATCTTCAATTGTTAAGCAATGAGATTTTTCACATTCAGAGCGGGGAATTTTGTGTTTAAACCAACTGAGGTGAATGTGTAACAAACCGGGTGTTTGTGTATAGACAAAATGTGGAATTGTGTGTTTCAACAAAACGGGGAGTTAGTGTAAAGACTAAATGAGGTACAAGTGTATAACTAACCGGGTACGTGTGTAAAGTTGAAACGAGGAACTAGTTATTAAAATGGTGAATGCGGAAGCTCCTGTTACATATCATATATATGAGAAAAGACAACCAAGGGACTTAATTTGATTTGATGGGTTTAACGCCATTTTAAACACTATTTCAGTTATGTCAGGTGGGCAGTTTACCCAACAATCGTTCCTGGAAAGATCAAGTACTAGTACTCAAGCTGTCATCTTTCTTACATAAAGAGACCTGGTCGGTTGCAAGGATTGAACCCATGCCCCTTAATCAGTGAGTACTTACGAGTGATTTTAAGTCAGCGATTCTAACCATCCGAAAAACAGAGACAGTCAGACAATAGAGAAAGTTCTACATTCTGTATGTAGGTACATGTAGCACGTCAATCATTCGACATTCAATAAAAAATTGTTTATGTCAAATGTTAACATTAAAATAACTTTTTATGACAAGACATAGAACAATCGAAGAACAAACCAGACTCATGATACAGAGACATGATAAAGCACAAAACAGTATCTGGTTTTATCAGTTGTGTGCTTAAATCACTTTCCATTGCCTACAGCAACTTTTGAACTTGGATATTATAAGATTCTTTCACTGGTTGTAGGTGCAGATAGGAATATCCGGCCTCGAGGGTAACTGTTTAGGCGGTAACGAGGCTCTCTGTCGAGTTACCGCCTAAACAGTTACCCGAGAGCCGGATATTTCCATCTGCACCTATAACCAGTGGTAGAATCTTTTTCTTGCATACCGGTTTCAAGAAATAATAATAAAAATAAAATCAATTGAACAGCTTTCTTTTTTAGAACAATTTCTTATGGCAGTGTATTTAAACAAAGCGCGGGAAACCAACGTTCGTTAACAGGAAAGACGTCATGACGTTTCAAAACAAACAATAATAATTAATTCCGGTTTTGTTTTACCAGTTGCAGCGTAACGTTATGAATTTTTGATAAAATAACGTGATTTGAATCGAGAAATATACTATCAGGAACCAATAGGAACTGTCAAGGTATTGAATTTTCATTCCGTTATTTTAAATAGAATATAAATATTACTACACAAACCTTTTACTTATATGTAGTTCTTATACGTCATTTACAGCACGAGAGTCATCTTACACCACCCCGTGGTGTAAGATGGACTTTTCCAGCACCGGTAAAGATAACGGAAATCCCCGTCTGGTTTGCAAGAATAAGAAATATTGTATGTTTTAGTTCCTTCTTTAAGTTTTAACTAAAAAAATTAATTAGGCATTCACAAATCTCAGGGCGGATACAGGAGTTGGTGTAAGTAGTATTTGTAGTAGAACAACTAGGAGGGTCCGTGGGCATGTCATCATCTCCCCCTCCCCACCCCACCCAACCGGAACATTTTGAAAACAATAGATCCATTTGATGTATTCTTGGCGTTCTGAGGTGCTTTTTTTGGTATTGAAAAAGGACAGGTTTAATGATAAAATCAACCCAAATAACATGCTACGTATAGTCCATGTTTTAATGACTCGTCAGACTTATTCTTGCTTAAGTATCTCGGAATGGAATTTCTAAGCCCGATTTCTGGGGATTTTTATGGGGAGGGGTTACTAAAGTTTATTAACGTAAAATAAAAAGCTTTATAGGAACTCATGCAAACTTGTCGGACTTTTATTGTGCGAGCGTAGCGAGCAAGAAAAAAATGCACTGTTTTGCCCAAACAAAAGACAAATTGCCTATGCGAGCATAGCGAGCGAGAAAAAATGCATATTTATATTTTCAACCAGAACAAATGATGAATTACCTAGACAAGCGTAGCGAGCGAGAAAAAATTCCCCAATCCATGGATCCGCCCTTGAATCTGTGCTAAGCAGACAGTTTATTTTTCCTTCAATTCTACTCGTTCAAAAGACAGAATTAACAGTCAAACATATGTGTGGTTCCTTTAAAAACCATTCGGATTAACGAAATCATGCATACAACAAAAACGCAGACAACTTATTTGGATAATCTCCCAATCGGCGTAATATTCAGTATATTTTTCAGTTGTTGTGTTCCTACATTTAAACTGTGTTTTATTATATATACATTGTATACATAATCATGATTTAAACTATAGTACCGTTTGCTATTTAATAATGATAAGTTTCAAAAAGATAAGGCATTACAAAAATGACGTTCCCAGAGTAGGATATCAACTCATGACTCAGGCTTGAGACGAAAACAATAGTAGTAGGTAATTAATTTGAATAAGATAGAACTGAGGCAAACACATGACTCTAAATCAGGAAGAATGACAGAAACAAAGCATTTATTTTTATTTGCGCTTTTCTCTCCGATAACAGGTTAACGAAAACTTGATTTTCTTAGAAAAAAGAATTTTGCGCTCATTTAAATGCAAAGTAAAATTTTAGGTTCGATATGCGGAAACAGGAAATAAAAATCGGGGAATCTTAATTCAAACTCCGCAATGACTCGCAGTCCCTGACTTTTGCATGAAAATCGTTATTTCTTGCCCGGGAAAATAGCAATCAATATTAAAAAAAGATTTAAACAAAGTTTACAGAATTTCCAGTCATATATCGTTATTTTGTTTCCAAACTATTTTCCCATATAAAGGTTTTGTTTTTATCTTTTTTTAGAAAACCAGGCTTCAGTAAAACGTTGACTTTACATAGTTAATCTTTCAAAATTTGTGAAGGTCGTGTGTTCGAATCCCACACTCGGAAAGTCTTTTTCCCAATTTTGTGACGATTTTTCCTTTAGAAGCTGAACATGATTTAATTGCAAACAAAACTATCTGGAGTTTCGATCACGAAAATGTATATAAAGTAAAACATTACAAAGGTAGGAGAATGAAAACTGAAGCAACAGCTGAATTTACCGCAAAGTTCATCAGTACTCTTTCAAAACAAAGTACATGCAGAAACGGAATGCTCGTGTAAAAATCGTTTTGATCAAGGAAGATTAAAATGATATCAGTCATAGGTATTTTAAATTCATGATATTGTTGTTTTAATCAAAACATTTATATCGTAAGTATTTTTATGATTATTATATATTTGTGTTTCCCTCAATGCTATTAATACCAGTAAATCATACGTGTCAAAACTAAAGATAAATATACTTGCACCCATAATAAATACTGCGTTAATGTGTCACCGAATAGGGAAATGTCTTGTTTTGTGTCGGTCAGTTACATGAGTGAAGTATGAAATAACCATATATGTAACAACGAATAATATCGTTATGTATTTAAAAGCTTTATATTCAATAAAATCCTTCAATCGCAATAAAATTTCTCCGTTTTCAAGTTTCAATCAAACGATTAGTACATGTATAATAAGTTGTGAATTCATGCGATGCGTTACATATTGTATTCTCTAATACCTCGGGAACTCATCTGTAGAATACTGTGATTGTTTCTATTTCATCAGCACTGTCAGTTCAATCATCAATAATTTTCGTTCTTTATTTCCCCAAAATACCATATAAAATGCTACCGCAATAAACGCACGGTGTGATATATCGCTGAATGAACAAAACTGATAAGCAGGTGAGTGAGGTCGTTCCCACTCCGTGCAACAAACAAAATTTCTTAAAACGTTGTTTTGATCAAATTGAACTTCTACGGACCTGAAGTTGAAGAAAATATTATGTGCAGATATAATTGTATGTCATACTCATAATTATTGTAGAATGATAGGAATGTCAGTGACAGAAAAAAAACTTCGTTTGGTTAATGAGCATATGCATTGTAAAAATTACCCTTGGTATGTCAGTAACGCACTGAGACTTTGAGCTTTCAAACTTTACACGTCAATGGTTTTTGTGTAACAATTTGATAACTTTTATAATGCTAAAAGCGACAGTTTATAAAAATAAGACGCTTATTAAAATATATATGATATTCTTTATTTGTAATAAGCCATTTATGGCCCATGAACAAAGCATCAATATAGAGAACATAGGTAATACAGCGAGTCACATTATACAATATATAAAATACAACACATTATGCAATACATAAAATACAACACATTATACAATATATAAAATACAACACATTATACAATATATAAAATACAACACAAATCTAGCATTTGTGGGAGAGACAAATTTACATATGAATCAACGTATTTGTGATTAGACGTCTCATGTTATTTGTTAATTTTATAACATTAAAACCTGGCAATTCATAAAATTAATCTTCTCCGATATTATTGAAATTAAATATTAGAGAACACCTTTCTTCTTTCAAACGCCTTAAACACGCATGTTGATAGTTTTCTTACTTCATGTTCATTTGTAGAATTCATCAACTCAGTAAATTTAACATAATTTGGCAAATGCCAGAAATATTTCTTAATGTATTGTTTCCTTAAATCTGAATAAAGTGAGCATTCTATGTAGCAAATTCAAGATATAAGTTTTAAAATAGTGTGCTTCAGGTTGCAGAATCTGGGGACAATTTTTCTGTAGGATATATCTGTTCGTTATGTGAACATAAAATTTTTTTTTTTTTGCATGAGAATTGTTTTGCTGTGATTCCCATGTGTTTAATTGATGTCTCACGGTTTCTATATTTTTTGCCAAATGATCCTAAACCCGTGCAGCCGCAGCATTATCATTTTATTTGAACCGTCGTAAACTACAATTATTTCGGAAATGTACAACACACTTTATAGCCTATGCTTTGTTGAAACATTTTTCTATCATGAATTTCTAGACTTGGCGATCGCTAAACAAAAATCGCGCAAAAATAGCATGAAATTCCAGTGTTAAGGTAAATGCACGAGTTAGCTATGATCTATGCTTTAGAATACAGTTTTAAGAATGTATTGGAGTCAGATCCTTGTGTCATTTTCTTTGATGTGTAGTAGATAAATTCAATCAGATAATGTACTAATGTTATGATTAATGTGGTCTCTAAATTTGACAAATACTTAATAAAATAAAACTGTATTAAACTATTTCGGCTTTGTAGTATTTACTACTCTTCAACATACGTAGATAATTGCGTAACAAGTTGACAGCTGCTTATACATGTATAAACATCGTAGAAGGTAATGACATAACAAATGCTGTTCAAATGCAGGACAGGTTTTTGAGAGGTATTAGTATCTTTTTTACTTTTGGGACATTTTTACATCATAGATTTCAACACATTGCGATTGTTGAACAAAATCAGCGCGAAAATAGCATGAAAATCCTGTATTATGATAATTGCATGAGTTAGCTACTGTATGATATAGGTTTTATTATTTTCACGTGTTCTTAATCAGTATTTTAAACGTACTGGAGTCAGATCCTCATATGCATTTCTTTGGTGTGTAGTAAATAATATCAATAAGTTAATGTACAAATGTTGTTGTTCTTTTTTTTACAAATAACGAAACTGTATTAAAATTCTCTGGCTTTGCCGTATTAATTACTGTTGAATTTACATAGGTAATTGCATTATGAGCTGAATATATGAACATCTTTGGAGGTAATACTACATTTATTTTTTCAATTATCGCATAGTGCGGCAATTTTCCTTTGATCTTTGCAGCATGTTATACATGGTAACACACATTATTACTACAAAACTGTGCTGATATCTTACAAAACTGTTGCGATATATATCAACACGGAAATCTCTATGGAGTTTCATAAGAAAAAAAGTGTTCCGTTATATATCAGCACAGTAAAACTGTTCCGATATATATCGGAACACTTTTTCTCTATTGAGGTCCTATCAAGGGAGTATAATTTTTTCCTTTCAAAGAAAAGATGATTTTAGCTCTAATTTACAGTTCACAGAGAAAGAATTGTCACAAACACCTACATTTATAAAGTAGAAGAATAAATAAACTAGAATATTTCAAAAACTTGATAGTTATTGCCAAATTCAGAAATACATGAAATATATGAAATTCTGAGATTTCTCAAATGTTTCTTTTTCTTTGATTTTTTTTTACAAACAAAACAACAAGTTTTACAATATGTCTGGCCAATGAAATACAAAGATTTAAAACCAATGCAAAAATTTGTTGGGTACTTTTATCTGGGGAACACATTTTCTAAAACAGAAGTTTTAGTGTTTCAGTCAGCGAGGCGCAGAAAGGGAATCAAAATAGTAAAAATAATAATAAACAAATTTAAATGAAAATGATATATAAATTTTAATGATAAACTATGCGATAAAACAGTTATAATATGTAGTGCTCGTGTGTTACCAGGATATATCAGAGCTAGGGGTACATCTCGTTATTTTTCTCTTCACATATCTGTCTCGGCCTACCGGCCTCGACGATATGTGCAGAGAAAAATACCCTCGATGTACCCCTAGCTCTGATATATCCTGGTAACACACTCTCACACATACTATAACTATTACATGCAGCACGGTAATTCAAAAGGAATTAGTATATTTCAGCACCGCGCCTGAAGTTGAAAGTTTGTTAAATGCGATGAATATATATAGAATGTATATTTTGAGTAGTGTTCCTGTGTATTATAATATATATATATAAGTATTGTCAAATCAAGTCATTAACTTAGAAATAAAAGTGCATAACACAATAAGCCGGAAAAGATATGCGGTAACATAAATATATAATTCTGTCTTGTGAACGTAAAAAGATATTTAATTGGTAATTGATGAATAAATCAACATAATCTTTTCACCGTAAGCTTATAATGACGAAATCATTATGTTAAATCAGTGAAAATAATTTAAACCTTTGTGTGTATGTACTACGAGTTGTATACAGGTAAAGTGGGGAACTGCAGTAAATAGCGGAAGATACACACCGTTGTAAAATTCTGATTGTGTGTGAGATATGTGTATGACCAGAACCGGCGTACCGGGGAATAAATTTCTATCGCTCAGAATCAGCTCAAATTTCGAGATATGACTAATTTGAAGGTCAGGAATAACGTGGTATTGTTAAAATGAACCGGGGAATTCCCCGGTTCGAGGCGTATCCCCAGTACGTTGGTGTGTATTCATACGAAATTACCCAGTTGGCAGCGTTTACAAACTCACACACACACACACACACACACACACACACACACACACCTCCCACAGGGGTCCGTAACGGGTATACAATGTATTACTATGACTTGATTATACGGGTAATTTACCACTAAGATATGTTGCTCTTTATGTATAAGCGTAGCATTTTAACACAGGCTTTTTCGGTTTACCTTCCAGAATTTCGCTCATATGTAGAACTTTATTGCGCAAGATCTTTATACGCCTTTCAGAAAAATGAAACTCACGATGAATTATTTTACTAAGCAGAGAAACGCAAGACAAGCTTTATTAAGTGATGCATATAATATCTTTGCAGTTGAAACGGCGATCTACGTAGTGTTTGTCTCTCTACCCTGTGTGTTTAAAGCGTGTGAATTACAATAAGAGATTCGGTGCAATAGTAAGGACAGGAGGATGTTCTCAATTTAGACAGAAATCAAAATTTGACATTGCAGTAGTTACGCCCTTTTATGAATTATACATTTTTCAAAAGTATATACCAAGGGACATTATCCTATTAAAAAAGTGTGTTACAAACTGCTGCGTTGACCAAATTCACCAATAATAAAAGGGCGTAAGTAAAGAGTTTTTTTTTCAGAATCATAGTAATAGAAGGGCGTATCTGCACTTAAATGTTGTAGCAGAAGGGTCCACTTACGCCCTTCTGTTACTTCTATAGAATATTAGAAGGGCGTATCTGTCATAGACAGTTTTTTTTCGTTTTGCTGAAAAATATGATTTTCCAATTACGCCCTTTTAGTTCTGAGGCGTCGATCTATGTGCTGCGTGTTAGCTGTAAAAATTCTCCCCGTACTTGGACTCAGTCTTGTTGTATTTCCTTGACACTCAGGACCATGGTTCATATTCATTTTTACCGTTATAGAATTTCGCTTAAGCCGGTACCAGGGGTGTTAAAGGTGTTGCACATTTCATCACCTTGCATGAACAGACTGCATTTTATGCTTCCAAAGGATCTTTTCTTGGAATTTATTAACTGTCACAACTGCGGTCTTTCTGGCCGTTCGGGATCATTGATTTCAACTCATTTAGATTTGAAGATTGAATGCTGCTTAAGCCGGTGCTAGGGGGCGTGGGCAGTGTTGCATTTTCCATTACTGCTCATGAACAGACTCAATCAAACCGAGTCTGCAATTTTCACTGTTTGCCTTGTTCTCGGTGCTTCCGAGGGATCTACTTTCCAAATTTTATTTAAGTGGCGGCCATGTGGTGGCTGTAAAATGCCTCCTTGCTCTTGGACTCAGTGTTCTGATATATGTATATATTTGTTGGACCGCCTCAATAGCCTGGTGGTAGAGTGTCTGCTTTGAGTGCGGGAGGTCTGTGGTTCGATCCCCGGCCGCGTCATACCAAAGACGTGAAAAATGGTACTGGTAGCTCCCTTGCTTGGGACTCAGCATTGAAAAGGTGGTACCAGGAGGTAAAATAAGCACAGGTAAGAATTTGTTACTGGATACCTAGTTTGTCGCACAAGAGCTTTGTAGCTCGTGTTATATGTTGGATTATATGCGACGTTAAATAAAGCTTACCTTTACCTTTAACCTTTACCTTCAATGAGAAGATTCATTTTACTGTAATACAAGTCCGCTTCAACTGGAGCTAGGGTGCGTGAGGGGTGTTGTGCATTTCATTACCTTGATCAAACATAGTTTGCTAGTATGTTGCTAGGTTGTGTTTCTTCCAAAGGATCTTTTCATAAATTTTATTGTATACATTTCATTGAAATCGTTAAAAGACTAATTACATATTAAGCAAAACGAAATCATCGTAGCAGTGCTGATATTTAATGGTAAACGTTCATATCATAATAATAATGTCTTCAGATGCTTTACAAGTGTTAGATCCGGGATGTACTGAGATGTATCTTCTGCACAAAACAGTGGAAACGGAACGATGCAGTATAAACAGATAAATGGTATAAGAATACTTGCACATATATTCAATTGCTTAATGGTAGAATGTCAGTTATGAGTGCGAGAGTCGAGAATTCGATATTTGCCACGTCATATCAAAGACAGGTAAAATGAGACTGGTAGCTGCCTTGATTGGCACTCAGTATTTTAAGGGTTGTACAAGGATTTGAATTACCAAAGGTAAGTATCTTTCACTGGATACCTATTTTGTCGCACAAGAGCTTTATAGCTCTAGTTATCTATTGATTTAGCCTTACTGGTGCGGCTTATAAGGATGGCTTATTTTATTATTTGAACAGTTGTCATTCCTACTGACGGGACAGTGACAGTCAAAATTTATCACGCTGTCACTAAACGTTCTATTATTTGGACTACCGTTGGTTATATGTGATGTAAAATAATGCTCAAGTTTAGCTTTTATACATAATTTAATGTCTGTGAAATGCAAAGAACTATTTACATAGAGGATATTACATGAGTGTGTGTTTCATATTGAATTTATTAAACGAGTTTTATAAATTCAATGTGGAAAATCACAAATATAATTATAATATTATTTTTATCACATGTTAGCTTTTCTTGTCGAAACATAAAAAGCCTGCTTTCTTTAACAATTATAAACAAGTCAATTTGACCAACGTCCCTTATATTGTAAACGACGTCGACGTCAAAGCTTTATTACACTAGTGTATTATCATTTTTATGTAATGGCTTTACTACACTCCCGCGACGTCAACATGTGATAAATGGTATTGTCAAATTTTATTTTATGCTCTTCAGTGAAATACTGAGTTTTATCAGTAGAATAAAATTAATATTTTCACTGTTTCAAAGAGTGAAAATATCATTTTTATTTTTCACTGGTACGGAACTACACTTGAATGCGAAATGATATGAATTATAAATGATAGAAAAATCTTGTAAATATTCTTCAGTAAAGGTATAGATGTATAAAAACAATAACAGGATAATCTATTATAAATGAATGTAAAACAAATCGGGAAACATAATAGAACTATTTACATTTTGTCTACAAAGATATTCATGTTTACTTACTCTTGTCTCCTCTGAACAAATATGCTGAGCACGAATTTCAAACTCATTAACTGTTGCTATGAAGCAAAATTTCTCTCAAACAAGACTGAAGAAAGGTACATTTGGATTTACCAGTGTTGAGTGTAATGCACACTGACTGATTGTCACCTAGGACCACTATTCGGTGATGTTTAAACTTTTCACCCCATAGATGTAGACAAACTACCAAGTCTAACATCTCCAGAGCACCTATGTGTAATTTTTTGTCCAAGATACTACTTGGAAATTGAGTATGGAAAAATTTTCCATTCCAGAAGCCCCCGCAGCCATCTAAACATGCATCAGAGGAGAAAATTTGATCAGGCTCTGACCACTCACCTAATGACAACATGGAAACTCCATTGTGCAGTGGTAGGAAAGTATCCCACCAAATTAAATCTTTCCTTACTTCAGTTGGAATTAACACATGCTTTGACCTTTCCATATTATACAATTCTTTCAACCAATTAAGTAACCTGGATACAAATACCCTACTTGGTTTGACGCAAGCACCAATGAAATTGAGTTTACCAAGCAATTGCTGAACTTCCTTTAAATTGGCTGAATCCTTACGTAACCAAGACTTAATTAGGCCTGTAATTTCATGTAGTCTCTGTGGTGTTATTTCCATTGTCATTGTGTTAGAGTTTAATAAAACACCAAGAAATGACATAATCTGACAAGGGGGGCAACTCTTACTAACAGATTCCTTTATACCTGCTCTCTCCAATACTCGACCTAATGTCAAGTAAGCAAATTCTGCATGCTGTGGCTTTTCAACACCAGCAAAGTCATCCAAATAGTTTAAAACAGATAAGGATAATGATAAAAGAATAAAAGCAATAGCATTGGTGACTCGTTGGCAAATTTGAGCTGCGTTTCTCAAACCCATGGACAACACTACATCACAGAAAACATGTTTATTCCAGACATATGAAACTAGATTGTAACTGCCAGGACAAATATAAATCTGTCTATAGGCTCTGGATAAATCCTTCTTAAACATAAGGCAATTTTGACCTTTGGCAACAATTAAACGTGCAAAATCATCCACTTTTGGAAAAATTAACGCTACTTGTTCACCTAAGTAAACATCTTTATCAATGAAACTGTTTACAGCACACCGAGTTGCACTACTTAAAAAACAAAGACAAATATCAAACAGGGAATGCCACGCACCAAAAACGCAGCCTCCTCAAAACGAAACCCACAGCACGCAGAAGCGTGCACCACACACACACACACACACACACACACACACACAGCCAACACATTAGGACAAAACGAACAAACAAAGGAACACACACACACACACACACAAAGCCAACACATCAGGACAAAACGAACAAACAAAGGAACACAGTGGGGCACCGCCTTGGAACGGTCAGTGGCAAAAACACCACTGGGGAGCTTAAACCGGTTTATGGTGCGCACCCAACCTCACTCTTACCCCCACCATGTTCCAAAGACACGGGACAGTGTAAATAAAAGTAATCCCGTCCAGGTGAATCTCTTACACACGTAATGGAAACAAAAAGGCATGGCATGTAAAACACAAAAATGCTCGTGTATAAATATATAAAAAGCAAACCTTAAGAACCAAAAACGTATGTACTCAATGCCTTTTCAGAAGACAGAGCAACAAGAGAAACACCCTTAAGGGCCCGACGAAACAGGTCAGAAGACAAATATCAAAACAGTTCAGTCCTGGTAGGATTTATAAACTGCTTATCATAGAGCCCTCCCCCTCTTCCGTCAGACACAATCAAAGAGGGAAGCGTAGTGTCCAACTGTAAACGGGTTGAACACTAAACATGCGGTATGTCTCAAAACAGTCGGGTCGTAACCTCTTTTTAATAAAACGTTTTATAATTTTACCAAATACATTTGGGAAATTACCATGACCCAATATCTTACGAAGTTTGTAAACCACATCCCCATAAAAAACGGGTTTAGAAATACCTTCTCGCAGAAGTGTCTTTAAATTACTATTGAATTTTAAAACTAAATCAGAATTACGATAGTAAAATTTAGCAAAATATTTACGCAATTTGTAATAACGGTAGCCTTGCTGAAGAAGTTTACTTGTAATATATTGATTACGTTCATTGAAATGCTTGACATGACTACACGCTCTGGCAAACCGAATTAATTGAGAAATATATACCCCATAAGATGTAGCCTGAGGTACATCCCCATCCAAATGGGGAAAATTTACAATATTAAAATTAAAATCATCCCTCTTGTCATAAATTTTGGTATGTATAATATTGTCACAAATAGAGAGATGTAAATCTAAAAATGACGCATCAGTATCCGAATTGTTAGTTTTAATTAACTGAAGCTCCCTAGGATAAATAGTACCCACCAAAAACGGATTATCCATATTAAGAATATCATCCAGATAGCGTGATGTATTATTAAATGCAGTTATAATATCTGCCTGCGTATCTGGAGAAAGGCTCAACATAAAGTCTCTTTCATAACAATACAAAAACAAATCTGCGACAAGGGGTGCACAATATGTTCCCATGGGAATACCAACAACTTGTCTAAAAACTGCATTCCCAAACCTGATGTAAATGTTGTTCAATAAAAAGGAAAGGGCTTTACAAACTTCGTCACAGGTCCACATTGTATAATGTTTAATAATATTGCTAGTAAAAAAAGCTTTATCAAAATTGCAAGCGAGAAATGTAGCATTCTCTCTGGCAAAAGTCTTTTGAATAAGGGCAGTTAATTTGTCATTTATTAAGTTATGTGGTAAAGTGGTATACAAAGTAGAAAAATCGTATGTACTGATTGTAGAAACCTTGTAATTATTAATTTTAAACTTATCCAGGATTTCGCCAGAATTTTTAATCGACCAAAATAAGTGTTTACCAGAGTTTTCGTATACTTTATCGCAGTATCTTTCCACGTGGGCTTTCACAGCAGTTAGACATGATGTTAATAGTTTTGAAATATTTGTAGTTGTACAAGAGCTAGAATTAGCGATGAAGAGAGCTTTATATGGTTGTTTATGCAATTTAGGAATCCAGTACATTGTCGGTAGTTTAATTTGTTGATCGTCTATACGAACTTTTAAATTAGAAACTTCAGTGATGTGATCAGTGACCAACTTATTTTCAACAGAAGGACTCAGTGTATAAGTTTTAGTGCTATTTAGTTCGTTTTGTAAAACATTAATATAATGTAGGCGTCAAATGATGATAATATTGTTGGCCGCCTTGTCTGCTGGAACTAAGACATACTTAGAATGAAATTCTTGGATTTCTTTTTTCAAATGTCTTAAAGTAAACTTGGGTTTTGGTGGAAGTAGGTGTTCATTAGTTTGATATTAAGTCTAAAATAACCCGTCTGTCTGAAATATCCTTCTTTGGAACGGTATTTAGAGGAGAAATCAGTAAATTGCTAGAAAATGGATTGGACTTAAATGGACCAATAATAGCATCTTCATTCATCTCCTTAATCAAATACTCTGACATTTGCTTTGGAAATTCATTGGCACCTTGATAATTTTTATATTGCCACACTGGTTTGGGAGGAGGAAACAAACTATCATCTCCTGTGAAACCTATTGGAAATCCAAATTCAATCAAATCGCAAACCAGTAAATCTTTATAACCAAAATTCTCAAGATTTCGTCTCAAATAATCTGTGTCAATTTTATCATTCACTTTAAAACGACACCCTTCAAAATTATGCTTGCCTGATTGTTTTACTAATTCGTGCATTCTAATTCTACCATTAACTTTCAAAAAACTGGGACTTTTCTTGACCTGACTGCATAATTTGCAAGTATTTGTATGAGAAGTAAATGGAACACTTTTTGTTTCAAATTTATCAACAGAAATGACATCGTGGTTGCAAAATTTATCAATTTTCTTTGTTTGGGTATAAAAAAATTCTGGTAAGAAAATGTCTTCTATTTTATTTTCAAAAGACAATATTGGGTTAACCAGTCAAGCCGACATGTGAACACATTCACTCGAACTTTCTGGATGCTGCAGTTTTTTGCGGTCTTTTTGCCAGCAAGTAGCACAAATATGTTGTGCTAGTCTCATCTGGCCCTTGACAACCACCATATGACCTGATTTATGTTGACATTTGTTTCTTTGATATAGAGAGCAGAATCAAACTGGTGATTCATCTTTGCCCTCATCTGTTTTTGTATCATATTTGGATTTATATTGTGGTTTACTTTTGAATCCACCAGCATTACCCTTGACAGTTGACCCAGACTTATGTAAAATTGCCACTTCTAAATAATGAAAATCGTTTGACCATGATTTTTCACCCAATTCTATCTCTCTGAGCACAGCGGCATAATAAGATTTTAGAATGGAAAAGCTGTATGAGGAACTCAGATACATTAAACGCTTCAATAATTTTAACCTACCATTTCTTTCCTTGGACTTAATATTTTTATCTGATATTATTTCAAGTTCCCCGGCTACAAAAAGATTCAAATTTAGATCTTGAAAAGAAATATGCCTACTAACAAACTCATACCGAAGTTGGGAGTGTGGATATTTTTGTGCGAATTTTACTTTGTCAGAACTTTTGGCTTTAATACCGGACTTTTTACTTTTTGATTTCTTTTTAGATTTCTTGTGTTTCTTTTTTGTCTCTATTTCAGAATCTGAACTACTTTCGGTATCACTGCTGTCACTGGAACTTGTGGTACTAGAGTCTGTTTCTGACTCCGAGTCACTGTCCGAATTTGACACATCCAAATCAGGGTCTGTTAGACCTAGTTGTTTCATCTGCTTGTTTACCTTCTTTGAAAGCTTACTGTTTTTTCTTAGAGTGTTTATTGTGACCTGGCCTTCCGACTTGTTATGATTCGGCAATGTTGGCCGTTTTGGTGTTGGAACTGGGGGTGGGGTAGGTTCAATATCAAAATGATAAACAGCATTACCTTCCTCTTTCAGCTGCTTTACTTCTAGTTGTTTACGTCGCAACTGCGTCCGTAACTCTTCCTTCTTTCTTGTCTTCAAAATCGACTGTTTTTTCCGCCTAGGCTGCCTCGATCGCTTGCTCTATGAGACGCATTTCCTCGTCTTCTTCCTTGCTCGTAGCGGGATCGCCATTTTCATGACTTTCTTTAGTATGACTCATCTGAGTATCTTCCGGTTCTAAGGAGGCCCCGCCAGAGGTGTTCGTTGTTATAACTGGTTCCTGCTTTAGACTATTATCAAACCCTTCAACGTCTAGATCGATTCCTTCGTGCATTTTTTTATAATCTTGTCTTTTTGTATTTCTCTTGTTGGCCGTGGCCATACTCAGTAACTATCACTTCACAAATCAAAGTCCACAAATTTCAAAAATGAAGTCAAAACGTATTATTCATACGCCACTTATAGTGCTTAGTCCACTCCTTTCCACTTTTTACATAATTTCAGTGCTGTATATTTTATATCAGATATAATCTTATTTTTTAACATGTAGGGATACTGTTGAATCCCAAATACTACTACGAATTTTTCGAAAAAGAACGTGTGATCAGTTCGAAGACAAAAACAACAGTGAAGAAAAGGGTTAACTCTAAACAAAGGACTGGCCTCAAACTACGTCAGAAACCGCGGAGAAATACAGTCTAATGTGCCAAGAATAAACCAATCAAAAAGTACGTAACAAAATGTAATTCGGAACTATGACCAATGAAATTTAATAACTCAAAAATTATGGACTGGTTTATTCTAACTATTCTCAAGAAAGATAATTACAGACAAGAGTAAGTAAACATGGATAGCAAGAGTTATCACTCGCTAATTAAATATTTTAAAGCTAAACCTTAAAATAAACCGATGCGATGCACATGACGTTGCGCGGACAAACTGGATATGATTTGGTTAAAACATTAAAAATGCATAAAATAAATAGAATTTTTTGTTTGTTTTAGTGTAACATCGAAATATATTTCACTCGTGAACACCATAATTTACATTTTCTCTCGTGGCTGCGCCACTCTTGAAAATATTGCATATTGTGTTTTTTCCAGGTGATATTAAGGCTGATCACTACCAAGTAGAATGTAAGCCTCCGCAGGTCTATCACAAGTAGTCCAAATATAAATAGTACTAATATTTTTCCCTACCGCGTTTCAGTATGTATCACTTTGCATTCTATTGAAATCAGCATGTTCCTATTGCATGCTAGGTAAAAATGGCGATGTAAGAATTTAATGTCTCGAAAAGAGAAATTGAAAGAAGCGAAAAGTAGTAAATTCAGCGCGTTGTATTTAACGAACTGTAGTTTTCTTATATAAAAGTTAACACTCCCTTATCTTTTTGTTTTTCTAAAGTAGCGATCTAGTTCTTTATGGGAATATAAGTTTCTGAAAATCTGATATGCTAGAAAATGTCGAAAAAGCGTTGTGAAGTATGTGGATTTTATATGAAATAAAGAACAGCTGGATTTAGTGGTGTTCAGCCTTAATACACGGACTGCTTAATCGAATTATTATATTTTCGTCTTGAATCAAGTTGTTCCTTGCTGCGCTTGATCTTTGTTTGCAAATTACCGGTCCCCGATTAATTTACATAACCGAAGAGGTGAAACAGGAACCAAGAAACATGTCGGACCTTGAAAGTGCTAAAATGAAAAAAGTGACAGATGTAGATTATGAAAAGCTGACTGACGTTCAAAAAATGTACATGAAAAGAATTGAGCGTTTTAATAAAGGTAGAGCCACAGAACATATTGTTCAAAGAACATCTAAACGAAAATATGCAGGATTCTTCTTTGCCGCTGTGGTAGGAATCTGTATCCTTCAATTCCTTGACCTTATAACAGGACTATTTATTTTAGGCAAAGAACTATAAAATACACAGAATGGCAACTGGAGATAATCTCACGTCAGCTCGTGTAAGCGCGTTATTTTATTTCAAAGCATTTGCGGACTTGATCAATCAATCAATTTCAGACTCCTGTGATCAATCGTGATTAAATCAACAGACGCTTGGTTACTGAAGTAAAAATGTGGGATAGGGCCGACGCATAATTTATAAACCGAATCGAGTCCATTTTTCCAACGACAACTGTTGATTTCTCAGACTTCCAATCATAAATTCATTCCTTCCCCATGTAGAAAATACTAATAACATTTAAAAAAAACAAAAAAACCATCATTATAAACAAACGATCTGATAGAAAGTTCTCTTATTTCAAAGCGTTCGCCGACTTGATCAATCGTGATCAAATCAACAGATGCTTACTACAACGAGATCTCATTCAGTTGCC
Organism: Mercenaria mercenaria; assembly: GCF_021730395.1. NCBI lineage: Eukaryota > Metazoa > Mollusca > Bivalvia > Venerida > Veneridae > Mercenaria > Mercenaria mercenaria. Next base: position 295 of record NW_026460332.1, on the reverse strand, counting down.
ACGTGATGTTGGAGAGATTGGCTCTATATGCCATTCAAGTTCCCGATCAATTTATTTTAATAATAGCTCTTTGTTTTAAGGGACGAGGGATATAAAACAGTGGTTTCATTTTGGGTCAAGGCCCCAAAATATACTCTAGCTATTGTGGTCAGCTGTGGCAACGTTTCTTGTAGAAAGAAAAAAAAATTATATATTACAGCATGCATTGGAATATATGGTTACTGGCTTGTGACCACCAAACCGGACAGTCCTGTAAACACTTTATTTAGGTCTATAACATTGCTTATCTCATTAC
>NW_026460331.1:0-9120 GCF_021730395.1 Mercenaria mercenaria | reverse complement strand
CTCGAGTTAGAGAGCGAGTAGGTCTAACCTGCATCGTATTGCTTAACATTCAGGTTTATCATTCTCCTTGCACCAGTTTGTGCTATGCTCAGATATTGCATATCCATCCTTCCTGCCATTTAAATGAACCTGCAAGTTATAGGTAAAATTGTTTGTACTTTAACATAATTTGGATAATTTTCAAATTAAGATGTTTTGCCCTTCCTCAGATATGCCTCTATCCAACATCAAAAAAGTCTAGCGTCTCGTACAGATTTTATTACTCCCCCCTACCGGTGGAATACTGGAGAATACTATAGGAATGCTCTCCTGTCTGCATATCTGGATTCTGCAATTACTCGAAGTATTATGTCTTCCCCCACTGGGGGAGACATGTTGTTTTTGCCCTGTCTGTCCGTACGTCACACTTCATTTCCGGTCAATAACTGGAGAACCATTTGACCTAGAACCGTCAAAACTTCATAGGATGGTAGGGCTTATGGAGTAGACGGCCGCTATTATTTTTGGGGTCACTCCATCAAAGGTCAAGGTAACAGGGGCCTGAACATGGAAAACCATTTCCAGTCAATAACTTGAGAACCACTTGACCCAGAATGTTGAAACTTCATAGGATGATTGGTCATGCAAAGTAGCTGACCCCTATTGTTTTTGGGATCACTTTGTTGACAACCAAGAACTTGACCCCTAATGTTTTTGGGGTCATGCCATCAAAGTTCAAGGGCACACGGGGCTGAACCTAGAAAACTCTTTCCAATCAATAAGATGAGAACCACTTGACCCAGAATGTTGAAACTAAATAGGATAATTGGATATGCAGAGTAGACGACCCCTATTGATTTTGGGGTCACTCTGTTAAAGGTCAAGGTCACAGGGACTTGAACATGGAAAGTCATTTCAAATCAATAACTTGAAAACCACTTCACGCAGAATGTTGAAACTTCATAGGATGATTGACATGCAGAGTAGATGATCCCTATTGTTTTAATGGGTCTCTCTGTTAAAGGTCAAGATTACAGGGGCCTAAACATGGAAAACCATTTCCGATCAATAACTTGAGAACCACTTGACCCAGAATGTTGAAACTTCATAGAATGATTGGACATGCAGAGTAAATGACCCCTATTGATTTTGGGATCACTTTAATGTAGTTCAAGGTCACAGCAGACAGAACATGGAAATCCATTTCCGGTCAATAGCTTGAGAACTATTTGACCTAGAACCTTCAAACTTCATAGGGTGATAGGACTTACATATTAGATGACCCTTAATGTCTTTGGGGTCACTCCATCGAAGGTCAAGGCCACAGAGGCTGAACATAGGAAATTCTTTCCAATCAATAACTTGAGAATCACTTGACCCAGAATGTTGAAACTTATTAGGATGATTGGACATGCAGGGTAGATGACCACTACTGATTTTGGGGTCACTCTGTTAAAGGTCAAGGACACGGGGCCTAAACATGGAAAACTGTTTCCATTTCATAACTTGAGAACCACCAGGCCCAAATGTTGAAACTTAGTGGTATAATTGGACATGCCAAGCAGATGATTCTTATTACAGCCAACCATCAGTGTCTCTTTGACTTTTGCTCCTGTCCCCTATTGACTTGCCTATATGACTATGCACTGGGGGAGACATGCGCTTTTTTACAAAAGCATCTTCTAGTTCAAGCTAGGTTCATAAAGCATGGTATATGAATAAAGGGGCAATATATAGATTATGCACATACATGACTTATGCTTGTAGGTCAAAGGTCAAGATTACTATTGAAGATCAAGTAAAAATTGTTCTGCTCCATAACTTTTATATGCATTGATGGATTATCGTAAGTGTTACACAGAAATGTTCCCCATGAAGAGACAATGTGTCAACACATGATCTATGCTTGTTATCAGAGGTCAAGGTCACTATTGGAAGTTTTACACCAGCAGGGGACTTCTGTATTGCCACTGCAGTTGTTTTTGTGGTGAAAGCAGATTTTGATAATGTTTGAGAGGACATTCCAACAAGAGAGGTTTACCCCTATGCATCAATGCATCTTTTGACAACCCGCATTTTTAATCCCCCGCCACAAGTGGTGGGGGGACTTGTGGAGGGGGGGCGGGGGGGTTTATAGGAATGGTCTCCGTCCGTCTGTCCGTAACACTTTCATGTCCGCTCCATATCTCCTAAATCCCTTGAAGGATTTTTATGAAACCTGGGTCAAATGATCACCTCATCAAGACCATGTGCAGAACCCATGAGTCAGCCTTGTCAGCTCAAGGTCAAGGTCACAACTTAAGGTCAAAGGTTTGAGCCTTCCATTTTGTGTCCGCTCTATATCTCCTAAATCCCTTGAAGGAATTTTATAAAACTTGGATCAAATGATCACCCCATCAAGACGATGTGCAGAACCCATGAGTCAGCCATGTCAGCTCAAGGTCAAGGTCACAACTTTGGGTGAAAAGATTGAGCCTTCCATTTTGTGTCCACTCTATATCTGCTAAACCCCTTGAAGGAATTTTATAAAACTTGGGTCAAATGATCACCTCATCAGGACAATGTGCAGAACCCATGAGTTAGTCATGCTGGCTCAAGGTCAAGGTCACAACTTAGGGTGAAATGTTTGAGCCTTCCATTTTGTGTCCGCTCTTTATCTCCTAAGCCCCTTGAAGGATTTTCATCAAACTTGGCTCAAATGATCACCTCATCAAGGCAATGTGCAGAACTTATGAGTCAGCCATGATGGCTCAAGGTCAAGGTCACAATTGAAGGTCAAAGGTTTGAGCCTTCCATTTTGTGTCCACTCTGTATCTTCTAAACCCCTTGAAGGATTTTCATCACACTTGGGTCAAATGATCGCCGCATCAAGAACTCAAGAGTCAGCCATGTCAACTCAAGGTCAAGGTCACAACTCAAGGTCAAAGGTTTGAGCTCTGTATCTCCTAAACCCCTTGAAGGATTTTCATGAAACTTGGGTCAAATGATCACCTCATCAAGACGTGCAGAATTCATGAGTCAGCCATGTCAGTTCAAGGTCAAGGTCACAGCTAAAGGTCAAAGGTTTACCCTTTCACTATCCATAACATTGGCGGGGGATTTAGCTGTCTTTCAGACTGCCTTGTCATCCTCAAATTTACCTATACTTTTAGCATTATAGCTCTGTTCATCCATGCTAAAGGTATAATACTACTCCATTCAAGAGTTTCCAAATATGACAATGAACAATTATTCTACGAAATCTGATGCCAGTGCCCTTAGCCTTACTGTTATTCTTCTAGTATTTGTTTACCATAGTTTACGAATGTGAACCTATGTTTATGAGTGTAAACTATGGTTTACAACGTTATCCTATGTTTTCACTCAAAGGCATAGGTTAACATGTTTTAAGTTCGAAAAACCTAGTTTGATCGTTAATCCTAGTTTTTCGACCATCAACCTTGGTTCATGTAATTATTGGACAATTGCCATACATGTCACGTCTGTAAACTATGGTTCACTGTCATAAACCTAGGCTCACGATCGTAAACAAGGGTTCAAGTTTGTAAACGTAGGTTCATGCTCACAGCAGTAAACCCATGCTCACGCCCGAAATTCACTTTTGACAAGTATAAATCGGATATAATTTACAGGAAATTTCTACAAGAGTAATGCATCTTTTGTTATATGATGTGGACCAACTAGTTGAAGTTTGAATAAAATCTATTTATTTATAAGATGCATGGAAAGTGCATTAAAAAAGGAATGTGAAATTCAAAGTAATAAGGGGGCATAATTCATATATTATGTCATGTGATGGGGCATAGAGACACATTTCAGTAAGTTTGAGCGAACCCCCATGATACTATAAGCCGTCATTTCGTGCTCAAGTGAGCTTTGTGATCGCCCTGTGTCCGCCGTCTGTCATCAACAATTTGACTGTTAACACTCTAGAGGTCGCAATTTTGGCCCAGTCTTAATGAAACTTGGTCAGAATGTTACCCTTAATAAAATCTTGGACGAGTTCGATATTGGGTCATCTGGGGTCAAAAACTAGGTCACCAGGTCAAATCAAAGGAAAAGCTTGTTAACATTCTAGAGGTCACAATTTTGGCCTTAATTAAACATGGTCAGACTGTTACTCTCAATAAAATCTTGGACCAGTTCGATATTGGGTCATCTGGGGTCAAAAACTAAGTCACCAGGACAGATCTAAGGTAAAGGTTGTTAACACTAGAGGCCAAATTTATGACTGTATCTTCATGAAACTTAGAATGTTAATCTTGATGATCTTTAGAGGTCAAGTTCGAATCTGGGTCATGTGGGGTCAAAAACTAGGTCAAATTAAAGGAAAAACTAGGTAACACTCTAGAGGCCACATTTATGACCATATCTTAATGAAACTTTGTCAGAATGTTAATCTTGATGATCTTTAGGTCAGGTGAGCGATACAGGGCCTTCATGGCCCTCTTGTTTAAGTTTATAATGTTTTGGGTACAATATAGAGGATTCTATAAAATCAAAACAGACCACAACTCCTTAAACAAGCATAGTACATTCATGGCTTGAAAATAATTATGTGCAAGTTCGCTTTATGATGATATATTTATGTAACTGTGGGCCACTTCCCTCAAACTCTCTTCAATAGGACACATAAATTTTCTTAAGTTTGAGCCAGATCCCTTGAAAACTGGCAGTCATCTCAGATCTGGACATGGCTTATAATAGTATTACACAATATAAAGCATACAGTAAGATTTTAAATGGCTGCAACACTTAAACCAGGCATGATACTTTCATGTCCTGAACAATAATACTGTTCAAACTCGCTTCATACTGACAAATTTCTGTAAGTTTGGGCAATATCCTTTGAAAATTGTAGAAGTTATCAGAGCGAAGATTTTTTGACTGATGGACAAGGTGGCACTACATTTGAAACTCCTTATCTTGAACTCGCATATCTCAAAATACTGTCTTATCTCGAGACATTTTCAAGCCCCTTCCCAAAAACACGCTAGTCAAATTTCAGTTATCTCTCAGTAAAATTCTCGGTCCCTTGGAATTCGAGATATTGAGTTTCAACTATATACATTTTGTTGGGTTTAACATCACACCGACACAATTATAGGTCATAAATTATGGCGACTTTGTAGCTTTGATGGTGGAGGAAGACCCCAGGTGCCCCTCCGTGCATTATTTCATCATGAGTGGGCACCTGGGTAGAACCACCAACCTTCCGTAAGCCAGCTGGATGGCTTCCTCACATGAAGAATTCAACGCCCAGAGTGAGGCTCGAACCCACACTGATAAGGGGCAAGTGATTTGAAGTCAGCGACCTTAACCACTCTGCCAAAGAGGCCCCTAAACTATTATACAAAGCCCCCGTCTTCGGCCCCTTCGACATGCAGCATAATCTTTCTTACTGGCATTCAGGAAGGATTTATTGGTAGGAGGCTCACGGTGATATTTAAACTTCTGGACAATTAAATCTCTAGTTAAAGGAACCTAAAACAAGCAAAAGACAGATTTAATACAGAAAACAAAACGGTAAACACAGACCATGCTTATCACTGTGGCCCAGATGAAATGCAAAGGCTAAATATACTAGAAAAACGTTTTAATGATCCAGTACTGTACGGCCCTATTGGCCAGCACTTAGCTTGTCTTACGGGTGTGTATTTGGGTTTAGCATCTTAACAATTTTTCAGTCAAATAAACAACGGTATCTACTTGTAATAGTGGGCACAATGTTTAATTTTTCAGCACTGCCTCACTGGAATATATCAAGCCGTAGACATGAGATATGATACCCGGCCCAGTCACATTATATTGACACTAGACTGACCTGTCCTAGCACTATCCTCCTAATGCTGAGCACTAGGAAGCTACTAGTACCATTTTTCATGTCTTTTGTGTGACATGACAAGGGAGCGTACCCACGGTTTCCCGCACTCGAAGCTGGCGCTCTACCACTAGGCTACCAAGGTGGTTTTAGCTTGTCTTAATCCAATATGCACACTCAAGAAAATCAAAAACACAATTTGCAATGGTCAAAATTTTATGTTCATTTATTATAATCTTCAAGTTTAATCCAGTGGTAACATGGTAGTTTCTTTTGTGATACTTAACATAGCGACGATCACCACTTACGCATGTGGAGCTTGCGTTGTAGTTCATTTAATATAAAATACACAAAAAGAATTTACAAAATCAAAACAAAACTTTGTACTGATGTTGATTACAAAGTATGGAACCACCATTATCATTCTTGTCAAAGACTTAAAGTTAGAAGTATTTCTACTATGCTAAGTATTTCTTTCCTGCCTAAGTGTTAATCACATGATCAAACACCCAACTAGGAAGATGGCAACAAATGGCACCTGTCCTATATGCCTCGTTTTAAATTTCTTGAGTATATTACCATAAACAAATGCCTTTGCATTAACCCTTAATATGCTGGACACGGTTGATTCTGCCTTTGCGACCAGTGTAGATCATGATCAGCCTGCACATCTGTGCAGTCGGATCATGATCTGCAGTTTGCTATTCAGTCAGTATCTTTTTGGTAAGCACCCCTTTTAACTGTTAATGGTACTTTCCACATTGGAAGATGGACAAGTTCAACATAGAAATTTAGCAAGGTAAGGGTTAAGTCAACTTGAAAACATATTCTGGAGAAAAAAACACTACAATATGCATCATCTTTATAATATGTATTTCCATGAATTAAAAAATGAAAACAATATATACAACGGTTTTAATATGGTTCAAGTTGCACAATATATATAAATGAGAAGTGGTCTTCCATACAAACTAGAATTGTGTCCATAGGACACGGATGCCCCCACATACTGTGCCATCCTCTATATAGCAAAAACTATCAAAGGGCTATAACTGCAGTATAAATAATCACAAAAAATTCCTTCCTTTACGGTCATCTGCACATCAAGCTTGTTCATCTGTGAAAGTTTGAAGCAAATCAGGCTAATAGTTTGAGAGGAGTTGGACACACAAGATTTCTCTCTCTCTCTCTCTCTCTCTCTCTCTCTCTCTCTCTCTCTCTCTAAGGACCATTATTGTAGTAAAAATAGTCACAGAAAAATTCCTTCATTTATGGTCATCTACACATCTACGTTGTTCATCTGTGAAAGTTTGAAGCAAATCAGGCAAATAGTGTGGGAGGAGTTGGACACACAAGATTTCGGGACATACGTACAGCAGCAACTCTATATGCCCCCCCACAATGTGTTGGGGCATAAAAAGTAGTCCCAATAAGTTCTCTTATATACTGTGAAAATGAACATTTTAAGATGTCAAAAATGAAAACGATACAAGTCCAAAGCACTTCCTGCTACTAATTATATTCTAGGGTTTTTTTCTTTTAAAAACAGTGAAGACATTTATCGCCATGTTGGCAAAACAACTAGTGAAGTTTTTTTCTGTTTAAAGTGTCCATAGTTGATGACCTCTATCTCTGGGCTGCAAATGTGTAATTGGTCGTAATGATGTAAACATCCTGTTTGTTAAATACGTGTTCACACAAACACATCCATGATCATGAATACGTCACTTTCCAGGATTTTGTTACTATTGTGATACAACCCTAAGATCATTTTTTTTTCACATCTTATATATTTTTTTCCGAAGTTCCTCATCTATCCTTGCACCACGTAGATGTATACTATCCACTCTGTGCTTTTTGTTCTGTGTATCTCTGATCAAATTCCTCTCCAAGCCGTTCTTGTTTCACAGCAAATATTGTGTAAAAATCTGACACATATGTCAAGGAAAACTCATACATTTTGTACATACTGCAGTACTTAAAATTAGACTACACTGATAATAGTACATTTCTTCATTTTTCCCCTTTTTTTGTGTAATTCCATTTCATAGAGACAAAAGCCAGTCTATTTCAGAGATTTTCACAGAGGAATGATGTTACAATTATCATATGATATTGGACTGGACATAGGATATAGACTGGCTCAGTTCACTACATTCAAACATAAAAATGTAAAAAAAGATATATCAGAGTCTAGGAGCTAGTCTAACTTAAAATCTAAGACCTGTATTGAGCTTGTCTGTTTTAACTGGTATACTGGTACACGATAAGACGATAACCCCATTTTCAACGATATTTCTGTACTGGCTAGCGTCCTACAATCGGACACTTCTGGAATATTTTTCACAATAACTCGGGGAAATAGATATATCTTGTGGTTGAAATTTCCATGAACAAAGCTAGGTTCTTCTCCCAACTAAAGAGCTAATTTGTTTACTTCTAAAATTAGGTCAAGTTCTTTTTCGAGGTCTGAACAAAGGGCCATCGAATCATGTTGTTTTAAGGTCAAACAGTGCCATGTTTCCGGACAGCAAGTTGTCACTTTATTGATTTTCAATTTAGTTCAAAATTGAATTAAACTTAATTTCAACCAAGGGGAAGTAGCCGTACACTGTGTCTGAGACATAGAATTGTACGAGTAACCTCTCTTGAATTGATAATTTGATCGTATCTAATTCTTTCCTGACTAAATCTTTTAAAATCTCACTTTTCAAAGTGGATATTTTGATACGAAAATGTGTTTATGGGTGTATTAAAATCATGCACTAAATTATCAAAGCTGTATTTCCCTGGTTTAAGTGTTTACTAAACGTTGCGTCCAGGGCTCGACACTAACACTGGTCCGCTGGTCCGAGGCCAGTGAAAAGCAACAAGGACCAGTAAAATATTTGAAGGACCAGTAACTGTTTCAATTCAAAAATTTAGCAGAAACTGCTCTTCGGACCAGTCGCCCAAAATGGTTAGTGTCTGGCCCTGGTTGCGTCTACCTACCTCAAATCTGCATGGGGCCTTTAAATTTAATGGCGTGACCTCATGGAAATACTGCGCATGCGCATCGCACTACTTCCAACTTCCCCTGACATTTCCCTGGTTTAAGTGTTTACTAAACGTCTAGTCTGCCTACCTCAAATTTGCATGGGGCCTTTAAATTTAATGGCGGCACCTTATGGAAATACTGCGCATGCGCATCGCACTACTTCCGACTTCCCCCAACATGTTAGAGAGTGCAGACGAAATGAAATGTAGCATTTCTAGTAATATATTTAAATTTAACTGTTGTAACTTCGCTGAGCAGTTGAAAATCAAGCGTCCATTTGATC
>NW_026460330.1:0-6516 GCF_021730395.1 Mercenaria mercenaria | reverse complement strand
ACTCAACATTGCATGCGCAATATACATGTATTACGTACGACATACAAAGCATCATTGGAAGGTTATCAAATACTGTTACATCTTTTCTCTTTTACGGAAAAGAAGATAATACTGAACTGAATAGCTTAATTAAATAAGTATTTATGATTAAAGTTAAAGTCATTACTTGTTTCTTTGCTAAACAATTTCTAAATTAACATTGACAAAGTCAGTAACAAATCACACTTGCATACGTGTTAATATTAAGAATCGATCGTTTATCAGTTAAATGATAGTCCTTATACTTCAATGGCATTCGTACAATACGACCAGATCTTGTCAGCGTTACCGGTGTTGCAGGTGTTTCTGAATTTACTGACTGACCGATTGTTTGCGGTTTCAATTCCGTTTCAGTTCAAGAATCTGTCTTGAGCAACAACTCTTGGTCGTTTATTTTCGGATCTATGTCTACAGTCTCCTCCCTTTGTTCATTGAAAAGTTCACTCGTCCGTCGGAGATGTTTTCTATTTCGGTTCACTACCGTGCCATTCTCCCTCAGAACGTTGTAAGACCGCGTTTGTGGTTTTTCGACAACAGTTCCCTTTTCCCAAGTTTTATTTCTTTCATTCGGCTGTTTTCTCCCAGTATCACCAGCTCGCAAACAGTCTAATGGCTTTGCATTCCTGTTATAATAATAGGCTTGTCTGTCTTTTCTTTTTTGAAGTTTAGCCTTAACATTTGACGGTATGCTAGACTGAAACTGATTTGATCTCTCCGGTAGTAATGTTCGTGTTTTTCTGTTCATCAGCTGCTGAGCTGGACTATAACTTGTAGCCTGTTGAGGTGTATTCCTAAAATTTAGAAGTGCTAGCATCGGGTCTGTATGCGAATGTTTTGCTTTTTTCATAATACATTTCGCAGTCTTAACTGCATTTTCAGCTTTTCCGTTTGATCGTGGATACCTTGCAGATGAAGTCACATGCGTAAAATCCCATTTCCTTGAAAATGATTTAAACTTTTCTGATTTGTAAACACTTGCGTTATCTGAGATCACACGTTCAGGAATTCCATGCCTTGCAAAATGCTGTTTCAACTTGGCGACTATTTCCTTCGACGTTGTTTCATACAGTCGATCTATTTCAAAGAAATTACTGAAATAATCTGCAGTTACCAAATAGTCATTGCCATCAAACGTAAACACGTCTGTTCCGACTTTTGCCCAAGGTCTGTCAGGAATACTGTGACTGATAAACGGTTCTTAACTCTGTTTTCTTTCTAATGATTGACACGTGTCACATTTGCTTATGAAGTCTTTAATTTGAGATGTTATATTTGGCCAATACACACAGCTACGAGCGCGTTTTAAACAACCTTCAATTCCGATATGCGAATGAAGTTGATCTAGAATTTCTCTACGCATGCTTTTTGGTATGATGCATCTATCACCGCGAAATATAATACCGTTATCTACCGATAGTTCATCCCGGACAGAATAATACGGCTTTACTTCTCTCGGCGCTTTATTCCATCCATTCTTAATACACTCAATCAGCTTTACCAATGTCTTGTCTTCGAGCGTAGCTTGCTTGATTCTAGTTTGTCTTCCAGACGAAACTGCCAAATAATCTGACAAACATGTAGATTCTATCTCTTTCTCGTAGTCTGTCAACAGTACTTCTTCTACGTGCGTAGCACAGCTATGTAGGCTCTAGAAAGCGTATCAGAAATATACATGTGTTTGCCCTTTTTATAGCAAATTTCATAGTCATAAGTCTGCAATTGCAGTAGCATCCGTTGAAGGCGCTTTGGTGCCCGAAAAAGCAGTTCCTTACTTATAATTTCAAGTGGTTTGTGGTCACTTTCTACAAAAACTCTACGACCATATGTGAAATGGTGAAATTTCTCAAATGCAAACACCACCTCCAGCAGTTCTTTTTCGATTTGCGCATAGTTTTGCTCTGTTTGTGTGAGTGCACGACTTGCATATGCAACTGGTTGTCCCTCCTGGAGTAATGTTGCTCCGAGTCAACTTTCAGAAGAGTCGCACTGTATTACTGTTTCTAGTTTAGAATCATAGTAGCAAAATACTGCCGCGTTGCACACTGACTGCTTGATTGTGTCAAACGCTTCGTCATGTTCGTGTCTCCAGTTGAACACAACATCTTTACGCGTAAGTTGTCTTAACGGTTCGCACATCTGGCTAAGCTTATCGAGAAATTTTGCTAGGTAGTTGAGAAGACCTAATAACCGTTGGACAGCTTTTTTGTCTGTTGGCTTAGGCATTTTCGTAATAGCTTCAATTTTCGACGGATCTGCTTGTACTCCTTTATCCGTGAGTAAATGTCCTACAGATTGCATTTCAGTTTTATGAAGCTGAAATTTGTCCATGTTTAGCTTAATGCCTCGTTCTTGACACCTTTCAAGTATATTCTGCATGTTGTTGTCATGATCGCGCAAAGCCTCTTCGTAGGTTTCACCTTTGCCATAAATTATAATGTCATCAGCGATCGCTTTAATACCCGAAAGACCTGTTAAGTTTTGTTCAAGAAATTGCTGAAAGTATTCTGGCGCTGGAGATATTCCAAATGGCATTTTCAACCAACGATATCGCGCAGATGGCGTTTCAAATGTTGTGAGATAACTAGATTTCTCATCGAGCACCACGTGCCAAAATGCATTTTTGACATCACACTTGCTGAAAACTTTTGCGTTACTTAGCTCTAGTAGCAGATCTTCCACCACAGGTAACAAATAATCTTTGCATTATATGATTAACAACAAACATCGTATATATGAAAATAGGTTTACTCAAGCCGCTCGCATACACTAAACTGACTCAACATTGCATGCGCAATATATATGTATTACATACGACATACAAAGCATCATGGGAAGGTTATCAAATACTGTTACACCGTTGTACTTGAAGTTAAAAACCTTAAGTGCTGGGCTCCTTCATTTGGCTTTAATAGCAAATTGAAACTTGATTCGGGATTCATGACTTAGTAAGTCTCCTTGTCAAGAAACTAGCTCACGACGGAAATTTATTTTCTTGGGTTTAACTCCAGATTTCAACAGTTCTTCTTTGATGTCGGGTGGTTAGTTTACTTAATTAAGCATCGCTCCTGGGAAGAACCAGTACTAGACTCTCGTCTCCGTAAGAAACTGCCAACTTTCTAACAGAAACAAATATGTTCGGTAGGAAGGCTCGAACCCGTGCCCCACCCCAGTCAGTGAGAGGTTACAGTGATTTCAAGACAACAACTAACCACTCGGCTACGAGAGCAGTCAAACGATGGATGGGTACTACAATTCGGATTCTAGAAATCACACGGCAGAAGTCGACATAGAACTCTCAAGTTGATTAAGGGCGATGGAATCGACTGACAGCTTAGTTTTAACTCTACTTTTTCCGTCTGACTTAAGTATTCATGACATCGCATACCATAAGTCTTCTGCATTCAGTAATAATTTGACGGATTTCTATGAAATAATGTATATTTTTTCATATTGAAATATTGCTTTGGTATTTTACAAATTATGTCGTAAATATAAAATAGATTCTATAGAACTTAGTGTGTCAAAAGATTTTTTGATTTAAAACTGTGATGGTAAAAGTGCACCTCTTCATATATATGTTCACAGCGTTTGTGAAAGGCGATCTAGCTTATACTTTGTCTGTCACAAATACTACTTTTTTACGGCCGTACCATCTGACAATGATATGCATTTAATCAGAATCACATGTGCTTTTGTAACTATAATTTTCCTATCGTAAGCTTGTCTGACTTCCACAATTCTCGGCGTCAAACTTGGAAAGATCGAAATAAGCAGCATCAAGCCAACCTAAATCAACCCATCTGAAACCTGGAATGTGGTAATCAGACTCAGATGGAGGTATAATTATAGTGACCACATCACTTTGTATTTTTTACCGACAATCGGATTACATCGCATCTTAGGAAAGGAAATGCGTATTAGTTATTATTTAAAAATGGCTGCGTGTTTATCTGCACCATTTAGTATTTTTTGAGGCAAAAATGAAAATAAAAAAAAATGCCAAGACTGCGCGCGATTTACTCGGTCGCGCTCAGCGCGCGTTGCGCTCTTTACAGAATTGTCCGATACACATGTGTAGAAGAAAGGAATTACTGAACAAGACTTAGTGCTATAATATAACAGTGACCTGAAAGCATGTTCGATAGAGTGAATCAGTCATAATTGACCCGCTAAAATAACAATCAACATGTCATGTAACTGGACAATAAAGCTTTTCATTATAACATCTAGTGCATGATCTTAGGTTTCTATTCTCTGTGTGACAAGAACGAAATGCAACAAGCTGCGCTCTTAACCCTTACCCAGCTAAATTTCTATAATGAACTTGTCCATCTTTCAATTTGAACAGTACCATTAACTGTTACAAGCTGTTATAAGCGCTTACAAGAAAGATACTGACCGAATAGCGAACGGTGCAGACCATGATCAGACTGCACGGACGTGCAAGCTGATCTTGGTCTGCACTGGTAGCAAAGGCAGAAGCACTTGCCACAATCAGGCTAAAGGTTGAAACAGAAGAAATGCATTATACAAACATGTACTAGGTATTACCAGACGTTCACGATTCTAGGGACAAAACTTTCATGTACTTTGACAAGATACTGCATGTAGTTTTAAATAAATATTTCCGAGTTTGTTTTCTCACATCTGAAAGCAAAATGGGCAAACGAACCTGATAGTTCAATGTGGAAGACAACATCGATAATAAGCGGTATTTTCCGCGTTTGAAAAAAATCCATGACCGACATCCGTGGATATTATACGAAGACTAGATACATCAATTCAAAATAAATACATGAAACCAGCTGTGTTGTACTTCGTCGAGAGTTGCTATAAGTACAAATTACACATCAATGTCGATTTTCAGACAGTTCAAATCTATAATGTAAATAGTTTTAAGTGTATATGCTGCGTATGTGTACATGTACATGTATGTATATATTGTAATGATTATGCAGGATTAACGTGTAATAAACTCCTGTAATATTTCAATTTTGTAACTAACACTTTACGAGGTTGCTTTCCACTAAAATCGGTAGAAATATACGTTTGGGCGGAGCAAACTACAAGCGTCATCAAATTACCCTCTCACTGATCACCAGAGTGACAGCTACGTCATTTACTACCTGCGTTTGATGTAAACACCCATTCGGCGAGCTTTTCTGAAACTGGCAGTACTATTGATTCTTTCTCAGACATACAGAGTTAATTGAAGGATCGACAGCTGATTAACAAGCTTTTTGTTATCAATTGTCACATATGCCGCATCCGGGGACCTCGATTCATAGTAATGTTATTTGCCTAACTCGCTTATAAAGCGGTTGTTCGCCCGCTTAACTCAAAATGGAGAGCACAGATCTTCAGATCGCGGGGTCGTGAGTTCGATCCCCGGGTGGGGCTTATGTTCTCCGTGACGATTGAAAAAAAAAACATTCTGTCTGACATCATTTGTCCTCCGCTTCTGATTCATGTGGGGACGCTGTCAGTTACTTGCGGGGAACAGGTGTGTACTGGTACAGAATCCAGAAACACTGGACAGGTTAACTTCCCGCCGTTACGTAACTGAAAAACTGTTGAAAAACGGCGTTAAACCCAAAACAAACAAATAATAGGGCGGTTTTCAAAATATCTGTTATTCATTGTATAGGCAATTTGTTTAATCTAAAATGACATATGCATCTATTACAGTGGTTGAACGTTAACTATCAAATCATTAAGCTGTTTTTAAATACTGAAAAGTTGATGTGTAATGCACAACGTTACGGACTTCAGTATTCATACTGTTTCAGATAATTATCCAAACAGTTGTTACTCTTTGATTTTTTATTAAACATTTCTTTCTCTGGTTAATACTCCTTTTATATAACAAAATGATTTCATTCAGCATCTCGATTTAAGTGGTAAAACAAGATATTACTAACACATATAAATCATTACAACATCACGTGGTTTCCTTCAAAGGCTCGATAAATCAATAGAATTACCGCGATGCATATTTATACGAATCCCGTTTTCCAAACGTCGTTCATATCCTACAGGCTGCTAAAATGGTAGAAAGTTCTTCATGTCGCTGATATATGTGCCAGGTGGTTGGTCTCATCAAGACTGTCCATGATTCGTTAAAAGTGAATGGCCAAGGTTAACTAAATTTTCGAGCATCTGACTTTATAAATTAAAATTAAAACACACAATGGTCTAGCGAGCTGGTCATAACGTATCTTAATCGTCCTGTCAACGGTTGTCTTGTCGTATGTCATCAATTTAAAAAAAGTCTGAGAATATTTCGATTTACAGCGGACTTGGTAACATTTGTGCCCCAGTCAAAGGCTCGTGACTGAAGTATATACTGTTGTTATTCTCCATTTATTTTCCATTTATAACATACAATATGCAAAAAACAACATATATAATGCTGCACATGGCTATTCATACATAACATTAGCTACGTGAGATGATTTTATTACACTATCAATACCT
>NW_026460329.1:0-9472 GCF_021730395.1 Mercenaria mercenaria | reverse complement strand
TTAGGATTGCTTAACATTAAATAATTTTTTACACTCTTCCAAATACAATAAACACTGTTAGATTGTTTTGCATTTGATTTGGTATATTTTAATATATATTGTACGAAAATAAAGACAAAACCTGAAGTAAAATGTGAAAACTACTTCTACTGCAGTGAAGTAAACGCTTTCTGAATGTTAGTAGTCAAAACTATTTGCACTCTGCTCTATGAACCTCGGGTAATAGTTTTTACTGTTAGCCGACATGCCATTCAATCAGGTAGTGGCCAGGGGTCCGGTAACCCGACCTCTAGACCCTGAGTCTAGATGTCCGGTTACTTGTCCTCCAGACAACCCGTGCATGGCAGGCTAGAGGTCTAGTAATCCTTATAGATACTGAGACTTTTCTTGTATTACAAAGAGAATAAAATCATGATAAAGTAAATATCAAATTACATTCTATTTTATTTAAAGTTAGGCCAGAAGTTAATATTATATGTAGTAGGGACCTATGGTGGCATAAACAACGCCCGGACCGAGAAAGCATGCACTAGAAAGACGCCACCATAGGAAAATCCAGTAGCGATGGTGATCCGGAAACATACAGACGTCTACACACAATGGTAAACAAACAACAGGTAAACAGGTAAATTTTAAGTAAGAATTTTTTACGCGTAATTTAGGCGACGGGTACACAGGATTCGCGTGTAAAACATTTATTAATACATAGATTATCTTGAAATTTTCAGTATCGTTAAAGAACAATATCGCTAGATTGCTAGATCATTTTTTAGTAAAATAATAACTTTAAAATAAGTAAATCACAGAGAAACGGTCGAATTTTGATAAATTCAAACGCAAAATTTCATACAGCGCGATCGTAAATGTTCTTTTTTGTACAATAGTAAAGTAATTAATACGGCTATAATCATTAAATATAGACCTTAGGCTATAAAGTGCAAAACACAGATCTGAAAAACATTAAGAAATGACAAAATGACAGCATTTTAAAAACATAGAGTAAAACGGTAGCGGTATAGTACATTCAAAGTTTACGAGAATATAGAATAAGCATATTTATCGAATTTATCGATATGACACATTTATGCAGTAGGCGTGGCGTGTAATCTATAAATAACCTGTGTACTGTCAACAATCGTACGTATGTAAATGTTATGTTTTATATGGGTTTTTAAAGTTTTAAAGTTTTGAAAGTTTTCTGTTAATAAAATAAAGAAGTAGAGTGTATATGTAGTTCATTGACTGTGGCAGTTTTCCTTAGGCGTATCAGAGTTTAAGTAAGGTAATCGCGGCTCTTACCCTGGATGACTAAATTTAATAAATTTAAATATAAATTTCATAATTCATTTATTATTTTGGCAATTTAGACATAAATTAGGCGGGGGGGGGGGGGGGTTGGGGGGGTTGGGGGGGGGGGGTATAACATTTCAAACATTACAATAACATAAATACTACAGCCAAAATCCAGACATATTCCAAAATTAAGGAGGTAGGTTACCTTGTTACAAGGGTAAATTCAAATTAGTTGAACCGCAGCATCTTTTTGTATTTCGTGTAATATGAAGTTTTAACTGCTAAAATCTCAGTTTCGTTTGTCTCTGTCCCTTCAAGTTCAATTTTTATCCAGGTTTGAAGAACATGACCCTCCAAAGGTATTTCATATTGAAAGAAGAAGGAAAATACGGATATTTAACACTTTTCAGTGTATTTTAGTTTCATTGATATCCGTACACGTCAGCATATCTATAATTTTACTAGTATGCACGTTAGCTTTCTAATATAAGCTTAAAATGTATATGTCGCGGGGCTCGTGTTTCCATGGTAACGCATTTTCTCTCATTTTTGAACAATATGTATAAAAATAGGGGTTTTCGACGGCTTCAGTGCCATTCTGTTAATGACCAACATGGAATATCTGGGTAATATTATTAGCAAAATACCAAGCACTATACATGGTACCCTATTTTTCTTAAAGTTTAAAGTAACCATGGCAACATAGATGTTTAAAATGGCTTATATCTTGCTTTTTTTCGTAATTTCTTATAAAATAATATTGAATAAGATTATCTTTCTAGTTGATGTAGCTTTAAAACATATTATTTCTAACGTAAGTTATATTTTCGTGTTATCTGCTTTTATTCAAAAAATTTCAAAGCTTAGAATACTTACAGCAGTACCCTCGTCTGGCATTTTCATGGAAAAATCGTTCAGCATGCTACTATTATCTCATGGATATTGTTGAAATGAAAATAAAAAGCCGAAGCTGTGTTTCTTAAATAGACTAGTGTCAACGCTTTTGAATTTTACATTTAGATACATAGGTCACGGGCTTCGTTTCCATGGTAACATCAATTCAATTCAAGAAACCACAATTTTCTACTGAAATTTGAACACTTTTAGATCTTAGTTTAGTATATAAGTAACAAAATATCAACGGAACCTGAAAAATAGGTATTACAAATCAAACTGCTAGATTTTTTATTTGAAAATGGCCGTAACAAGTAACCTCTCACCCAACATATTCCAAATAACATTGGTTACCATCATCCATTTTCTTACATTCCGCATAACATTTCAATATAACTACATAAAAGAAGAAAAATATTGATTATTATTCAGAGCAAAAGACTCATAAAAAATATTTCAGCAAATAATGGTTATTTGAAAATAGTTTGAATAAAGAAAATGCACAGAATTACGTACTTTCAAGATAAAAGCTATTAATTTTGCGCGGTAACTGACACGTAACGTCATGACGTCAATGACGTCATTTTAAGGCAACATTGTTTTGAAGCGTTTCTGCGGCAATTTATTCATTATTTCTGCATTATTAAACCATAAAGCGTCAGATCGAAGACAGGGCTATGATTTGTTTTCAGAAGAATGAATAAACAAACACATTTAGTTTGTCGTAAACGTCGTCGTAAATCGTCGCGTTAGCTTCCCGTTGGACATGCGCACATACAAATATAAAGGTAACCTACCTCCTTAACACTGGGGCTTTGAATTAAGGCCCCCTTTTAATTATATAATATGAATCTAATTCTTTGGAATCAATCCAGGCGCCGACCTGTATCTGGCAACGGGTCTCAAAATTCATATTTCGCTGGGCCTACGATTGATTAGTTTGACTGGAAACAGTCATAACTACGCAGCGCAGCGTAAACAAATAAAAATGAATAAAACAAAACAAAGTATTACAAAGAGCAGACTTGTTTACAGGAGATGATTAAAAAAAAAAAATGTTTTCATACTTTCCTCGATTATTTGAATGGTTCAGTCACAGGAAACAGATGTATTTATAATTCTTTAACCCCGGGAAAAGTACGATCGCATATTAAAATATATAGCACTCTCGCTATTCATATTAATTACCGGACCTCAGCCTGTCCTGTACGAGTTACCGGGCGCCTAGCCACTTCCATTCAGTAAGCATATAATGTTACATGATTCTTTATAAAATTCCAATCAATAATTTGTGCTAGTGTTTGTTTTTTCTGATGCCGTGCAATAAAACACGTGCAGACCTCAAACATATTTTTTGACCACTGACCTTCAAGTCATTCGATCAAAGGTTGAATAATATATTTTGTGTGTATATTTTCTTATCTCGCCTCCTACAAGGAAAATAGGCGTCACGTACGCAGAAAACGCGTGAAGAGCATTCATTAATTAATAATTTCGCTTCAAACTTTCAGTATCGATAGAGAATAGACTTAACTCGAATCTTAGAGCATTTTTAATGAGATATTAATGTAAATAGTACACAAAATCATACAAAAACAGTCGATTTGCAATAAATAACCTGTAAAATTTCATACAGTGCATTCGTAAATAGATATTTTGTTTTATCAGAAAATGTATTTAAATGTATTTAAACCGCTGCGACCATTAAATTCCGACTTTCGGTCAGATAATGCAAGAAAACAGAATAGAAAAATATTAAATAATAAGAAAATGGCATCAGTTTAAAAAAAGGCCAACATACTTAGAGCGGCTAAGTAATACTAATAGTATATACGAGGGGTGTTCAATAAATACCCGGAAAAGTGCTCTCATTTCTTTATTTCTAGTCATATTTTGCTAAAATTTGAAAATATGACGGATATGAACATACTGAATGCAAATACCTAAATTACAGATTTCAGAACATGCACAATATTTATTTGTCGTCTCCTAGCAACGCCATCACCTCAAAAGCGGCCCAACGTCATTATGATGCTGTCATCATCACAATCAATTAATCAATACTACTCGTGATTACCATTGATTCAATGTTTATCACCATTAAATGCATTTTACACCTTCCTAAGAATAAATAAATACTGTTCATATGATGTTCCTGTCGTATTGAAGAAATTGGACACTGAACTGATGCCCTATCAAGGAGCTCTTTAATTTATCAAATGTGACTGAACGTTATTTTTCATGTCTGTAACACAAGTCGTCAGCAATATTCTCCTGACCACTTTTAAACGTCACGTCCCACTAATAAAATTTTGTTTTCTTCAGAGCATTGTCCCTTAAACCTTTTTCAGCATAACATTTGTCTCTTTCCTTGATTTTCGATTCAAAACACAAAATGTTATCTCACATCTCCGTTCAACACTGATTTTCAAGCGACGACCAACTCAATATGCCTGCCAAATATTTTAATGATGTCACATTTATAATTTGATGTTATTGGCGTAACGCTTACTTCTCATATCAATATTCACCAAATTTAAGAAAAGGTAGCTTGAAAAATAGGTAAGTGGCAAGTAATGATTTAGCGCATGTAAAATAGAAAAAGAGACAAAATTGGGCCGGATGACGTCACTTGACGTTGCCATGGGGACTCGCATTTACTTATTATTTATCCAAAGACAATCTAATTTTGACATATCAACTCAGTATTCCCTAGTCTACATTTTATAGCATTTTCATTTATTTTTGATGATACATGAAGAATTGAGAGCACTTTTCCGGGTATTTGTTGAACGCCCCTCGTAGAATGACACATTTATCGATACAACATATGAGTCGCGCCATGAGAAAACCAAATTAGTGCATTACCAACTTTTAGTAACATCGGTCTATCGGAAAATCGATAAAGTTGCCTGTATAAATAAAGAAGGGAAAAAAACTTAAACTTAAATAGAAAAAGTTCTATTTGGAAATCAAAAATTCAATACACCACAAATTAAAGTTTAATTTATTCCGGATATTATGAATATTTTTTTTTTAAAAATATTTTAATATTTGGTTGGTCCTTTTTGACTTTAAACAGACCCACTTCAGTTCATATAGACTCTGTAGAAAACAGATAAAATGTGATATTTTCCGCAAATAATCAAAAAATCGAGTCCCCTAAAAATGTAGAAAAGTTATTCAATTTTCGTTATGTGTAATTTATTTTAAATTTTATAATGGTTTGTTTGGTCCTTTTTGCATTTTAGTGTGTACAGTGAACATTTCTTAAAAAATTCCGGCTTCTTCCGCCGTTATCCGTAAGTACTCGGAAGCTGTTACGGAAAATATTGTCATCTGCTGGACTGACTTTGTCGGTGTATGAATTGTAGACAGCTTCACATTGAAAAAAATCTGAGATTGTAATTAGACAGATTAAAACAAATTAATTGTTGAACTGAGAAACGCCGAAACCTAGATCTGCTGTCGTTTAAAATAACGCTATGGATGATTTAGTATTCAATTCGCATTTGATATACACATGCTTTTAATTTTCATCGCAAAAAATAGTTAAAGCAACTATTTCTCACGTGTTTCCATAAAATATAGTCTGTCAGTAATTGGTGTTTCAAAGCATTCTTAAGAAATATAGCGATGATTAATTTCCAGATACATATATTAGTTTTTTGCCGATCGATCTGGAGACTTCTTTATTGCCGCGGCGGTCCGGGTTCGATCTCCTACGCGGTCATCTTTTTTTTTCTTCATGTGGGAATTTTTAATAATTTAGAACCAAAAAAAATAATTGTTTTTTATTATTCATGAGATGACCAAACTTTAATTTGAAAGATAGCCTTGATGAACTGATATTCTGCTTCTTTCCGAACCTACTTAATATTTTTCTGTAGTCCCTTTAAAATTTAAAGTTTTTTTTTGTACATTCTTTAATCATTCGTTTTAAAAAATTGCGATATCGATTATTTGTTTTAGTCTCAAGATTGCACAAAATCACATTTAGCATAAACTTATTTTATTGTAACAAATATCTTAAAATTACCCTTTGACTTTATTGTGTATTACAATATTGCCTAGGGGTAAACAATATCCGGTCAGTGTTGTTTCAAGCCGGGTCATAAAATATATGTTACCCCACTTACTATAATTTTACCTTTTCCGCGTTACGTAGTATAGCGGAAAAGTTATGTCTGCAAGTTACGGTTCATTAAACCGCTTCAGTAAGAGGTATTGAAAGGGTAGCCAATGGTTCATTGTTTTGTCTAAAATTTGTCCAATAGAAATCATTTGTATCGGGTATGTGATATGTTGATGTAAAATTTGGGCAGTTCTAGCGTGCACCTCAGTAGTACGTTTAATACGGACATTAAGTTTTCAAAAGTTAGAAATTTTAAGATTAAAATTTCATCTGTGATTTACATACATGAAAAAAGCTTTAGATTTCAATATGCTCATGTTAGCAATTGTTTAAAAACTGTATAACAATTTTAAATACTGTTGTATTGTACTATTTAGTTGTCCTGTCGGGGCATGTTTCTGGCGTTCATGTTATTCTTATACAGGCATGAACAGAATTTGGTGGGGGCCGGGAGCAGTTTCTGACAGGTCAAATTAATTTTACAATATATGTGTGAAGTCCACACACACCACTGAGGAAGGCACTGAACTTGTTGTTTTTTGGACACAGGTTTTCAGAGCTAAATTCTCTGTTTTTTCCTGGACGTCGTGTTTTCCGGTGAGGTGGAAAATTGAGAGAGCCACAATGAGTTATAGCATCATTTGTATAACACTGTATAGTTGTATAATGTGTATCGGAATAAACGGCCTCTCGTAGCCAGGGTGCATCGCTACAAGGCGAAATGTATATATTTGTTGAGTTTATTTGTAGTAAAGAGAAGACGTGATAGGTATTTTTATTGTTTTTAAAGGTTTTTGCGTTGTAATATATATCTTTCACTTTCTTCTGTCTTTATATAGTCTTTCCCTTTCTTTCAGGATTTTTTTACGATTTTACCCTTACTTCATGAAAACGTATGACAGTAGGAAAATCAGTACAAAGGGGGGGGGGGGGGGGGGGGGGGGATTAGGGTTTGCGCAAAATTTTTTTTTGATTTTATTTATACTTTGTGGTAATATACCTACATGTATTAAGTTTCTTAACAAGTGTTCGTTAAGTTTGACTTATTTTATAGAACACATTTAAAGTGGGTGGGGAATTGAATGGGGCCACCCCGGGAACCAATTTTGTTTTTTTTTTAAAAAAAATGGTTCTAACCTTTTACCTGAAATTTTAAAAGATAAAAAACATGAAAAGGACATTCAAAATATGTTGGCATTTTTAAAATTGTATGAATACTTTTTTATCACAGACCCACAAAGTGGTCTTCAAATTTAGTTTTTAAGGGGACGAACTTTAAAAAAAGCAAAACATTTTTTTTTAGTTGGATTTTTAAGGTGTTTTTTTCAGCAGATATTTTAAACTAAATAAACTTAAAATGACGCTATCAGAATACTCTGATTAAATTGGACGTGGACATTTTAAACTGGGAAAAAGGGGGGGGTAAATAAAAATCGAAGCAATACTACAAAAAATGTGCAGTTGTTACGAAATGACCCCATTTTGTTATTTATCTTAAATTTTGGGCCCCCGAGTGGTGGGGGATATAGATTTTTTCTTTCCGTGCCCCGTCCGCCATCCGTCCGTGCGTCCCTCCGAAGTTTGTGACGCGCCCCAGCTAAAAAATTATTTGATTAAAAAGATGAAATCTTTCAAGAGTCTTTATCAGATTTTAATTGCGCCCTTTTTTTTCGTCTGACTCCGCCCCCCAAATTTTTAGAGTTTCTGTCCCTGAATAGTAAAAAAAGACATTTTTCCCCTTTTGAACCCAGCCCCAAAAAATTTTGATATAAAAAATGAATCTTTATGATCTTTGTAATAATGAACTTACACCTCCCCTTTTTTTTGTTTGGGCTCCGCCCCCCATTTCTAAATTATGGCCCCCGAAAAGTAAAAAATGCACATTTTACCTTGTGACACGCCTAGCTCAAAAAGTACTTGATTAGATTCATGAAACCCGCCTTAGTCTTAAACTGATATGAAATTTTTTCGCATCCCTATTTTAACCTGGGTCCGCACCCTTTCCCGAGTTTGGCCCCCGAATAGTCAAAAAAGGCTTTTCCCCTTGTGACACGCCCCTCAAAAATATTTTTATAAATTGTGAGTGTTTATCTGATATGAACTTGCGCACCTACTATTTTTTATCTGGGTTTTGCCCCATTTCCCCGATTTTGGCCCCTGAAAAAATAAAAAAATTCCACCCGTTCCCACAGAACTTCTAGTTTTATTTAAAAAAAAGACTTGGTTTTATAAAAATTTTAAAAAAACTTTTTTTCTTTAATAAGACTTTTACTGTTGCCATGGAAAAATCAATGCAGAAAAATTTTTTTGTTAATTTGAAAAAATAGCTTTCCTCAAAAAAATACTGCCTCAGGGAAAACCTTTTGTTAAATACTTTGAGCTTTCAGGATTAATTTGGTTTGTCTACATGTCATTTTTAAAGGGTCCATGCTTTTTCCATGACACACATGTATAAATTTGGGAATTTTTTTGTTAAAATTTATCGATCAATGCTGTATTTAATAAAATTAAAGATAGTAATAGACAATATGAGGCCATTGCTTAACCCAACCCCACAATTTTTGTAGTGTTGTTTCGAATATTTATTTACCCCACCCACTTTTTCCCAGTTTGAGAGGTACCACTCTTCCAATATTAATCAGAGCATACTGATATACTGTCATTTTATGTTTATTTAGTTTATAATAATCTGCTGAAAAAAACACTTAATATCTCAACTAATGAAAAATGTTTTAGCTTTTTGGTTAAAGTTTCGTCCATTGAAATCAGTAAATTTGATTAGACCACTTTGTGGCTCTGTGATGAAAAAAATTCAGTTAATTTAAAATGCGACATATTGTGTGAATGCCCATTGCATATTTATTTTATCATGAAAGTTTCAGGTAAAAGGTTTTTAACCATTTTAAAAAAAAAAAACAGAAATTGTGTTCCTGGCTGGTCACATGTCAGATTACCCCACCCACTTAAAATGTGAATTATATAAAAAGTAGGTCAAAAACTGGTAACAGTAACACTTGTTAATGAAACTTAATACATGTAGGTATATTACCAAAAAAAGTATAAATAAAATCATTAAACATTTTGCGCAAACCTAACTGGGACCCCCCCCCCCCCCCCCTTTAGAATTCACATCGTTAATAGAGTTGTAAA
>NW_026460328.1:0-27003 GCF_021730395.1 Mercenaria mercenaria | reverse complement strand
TTTGTGATTGAAGTAAAATGTTGTTACAATGTACTGACAGAACAGGGGGTGACATAACGATGCTGGTGTCTTTGTTGTAGATACTAGGCAAACAGTCTGGTGGGGTTTCATGAATGTTGGACAAAGAGGCGTGAAACTCACATTTTAAAAGGAAAAACAAATGTGAATCAACTGGCATAATTTAATCTTGAACTATAATGCAATACAAAAGTAAGATTGAGGATGTAGATAACGTTCTTGCTGACATTAACAAAATGTTATGAAAAATACTTTTCATTCGTGTGTTTGTGAAAGTTACAATTTCAGTGTTGAATGTTAAACTCTAAAAAGGGTTAAAAAGTTAATCGTTATATTATTTAAGTATTTGTAAGATACACCTAGGATGACGATAAATAACTTTAAAACGATTTTTCAAGAAATAGTACGTCAATTACCAAGGACGTAAATATCTTCTTTTAATAACTGCATATATATATATGGATAACATTTTTATCATTAATTTTAAAGAAATGTACACTTAAAACAGAACGGCTCGGGCAATTCACACCTTCAAGCATATCTGGTTTTTGTAATTTGAATCATTAAACAATCTTATATGAACGGTCCTCCTATGAAATTTGTCGCTAGATATCATCACTAGTCTTAAATCACAACTGCGCGAGCGATTAGGAAAGGCGCAGATTGGTTAATTGTGCGAAACATTTGCGCAGCTACTGCCAATATCATTACGCAAATTACTCAAACGGTAATCATTGCAGCACACTGAACACGCTTACATTTAAAACAATATTGATTAGCCATTAATATGTGCTTAAGAAATGTACGTTCACATTTTTTATAGTTTATGGATCAAAACTATTTCTTTCTG
Source organism: Mercenaria mercenaria (assembly GCF_021730395.1). Lineage (NCBI taxonomy): Eukaryota > Metazoa > Mollusca > Bivalvia > Venerida > Veneridae > Mercenaria > Mercenaria mercenaria. The sequence goes on along the minus strand of NW_026460328.1, from coordinate 26,135 downwards.
GTACATTCTTCAAACTGAAAAGGAAAGGAATTTTCCAAGTGATGTCCGACCAAATTTGTTTTCTTTTCTGCTCTTCGATTCATTTCCTGTCTTATGAAACTTATAAGTTTGTGTTTTTTAAAGTTGATGCCATTATTATGGGCCAGGCCAGACATTAAAAATGAAAATTTGAAATTTTGTAAATCGAAAGATCGAACTCGTCATTTACGACATACAAACTGCATTGACAAAAAGCCACCACAAATATTCCCTGCCTGTGAATGAGACAACATTATAGACGTAATATAAATATAATTATAACGAAGCACATTTCAAAATAAAAGCAATTTTATTCCACATTTTCATATTGATAATAATTATGTACAAGTAGCAAATACAAATGTGACGTGACGTGCTTTGTAATGTTGCCGTACAACTGAGACAAACATATTTTCTCGCTTTCCAGAGACAATTCCTAGCGAATGTAATCTTCGTCACGTTCCTCCTTTTAGATAATCGTTTAAATATCCTATTTCAGAAATATGAACGGAAACATCATTGCGTTATGTGATTAACAACTTGTGCTCATACATTACTCGCATGTTAAAATACTATACAAATTGTCATAGATTTGAAAACACATTTTACATTGTACAGCGTATATGTCATTCATGTCACACGCAGGAGCGATTTGCTCCGATTTTAGCTCACCTGAGGACGAAGTGCTCAAGGTGAGCTTTTGTGATTGCCCTGTGTCCGTCGTCGTCCGTCGTCAACAATTTGACTGTTAACCCTGTAGAAGTCATAATTTTGGCACAATCTACTTTCTTGTTCTTGAAATTTGGATGACATGTAAGTTTTGCATACCAGTCTTAAAACAGAATTTCATTGCCCATAAATGTTACCTAATGACCTACTTTCTTAGTATTTTAGCATCAGTTTGACATTTGAAACATGTAGCTCATATTACTCAGGTGAGCGATCCATGGTTATTATGACCCTCTTGTTTTAATACTGGTTGATTTATAAACTATGTCAACCGTAGGCAGTCTTATCTGCGTGTTTCCTAAAAATGTTGATTGTTCGAATGACGAAAGCTCAATAAAGTGTAGCCTTTGGCTCTTTGATGCAGTCAAATCTAGAGTTGTATAATAAAAAAAATCGTCCTCTCAGACGTGACTTTAAAAATATAATAAATGGCACCAGACCTGTCTTTACAGCTTATAACTCAGCAGGGCATGTGCTATCTTCGCCAAGAAAACCGGAGGCTAGTTGTGATATCAGTATCTGTCTAGCTCTATGGCGTATTCCCATATTTTAGGAATAAAGTATGTCGGAAATCGTTCTACATTTACGGTTGTGTTTTCGAATGTATATATGAATCTTTTTGAATAAAGCCGTAACATAAAAGCTGTATGTATCACACGTCTGAATGTTCAAGGCATTACTATCTTAACAAATGTTGAAGTTAATGAGTAAATAATGGGTTTTACTAAAGGGGATATTAAATCAATACCCATTCCTGGAACACGTTAATACAAGATGTGTCTGTTTTCTCTTGATTATTAGACATTTAAAATAAGGTTTTGCCTGTATTGTAACAACTGTCTATTTAAGACATAGGTTTGTTATATCCTTTGTTGAGAAGTGGACATTAACATTTGACCTTGTTCATCCCCGATTGAACTGCTGCGATTTTACAACCTTGGATTTTGTACCCAGGTATAATTCTGTTAACTGTTTCGAAACGTAATAGGTATAAACGCATAAACTGAAGTACGTCTTCCTATGCGGACTAAGCAAAAGTCTGCCGGTACAGTGATATGATGAATAATTTCTTCAATCACGAACACTTCACGACATGAAGAAAACACATTTGTTCAAATGTCATTAAAAGTTGGAACAAAATGACACAAAAAACTGTAAAGGACTTCGGACACTATCATATGCTTCTAGCCTATATTTTAAATGCAAATTTCTCATTAAGCATTTGAACAATACCCAAATCGTTTCGAGTCAATGATAAACCAATGTATTAGTTAATTTATTACAGCAGAAACTGATTTGTATCTGTTCCTATCAGATGTTTTTCTTATTTTATGTGGGCCAGGGTATATTTTCTTGAAAAAATAAAATGTTTTATTTCCGTAAAAATATAATGTCATCACTTTACGGAAGTTTTAAATATATGAATTCCAGTCGAAAAAGTGATAAAATCTGTTTATTTAAGGTAAAAATAACATTTTAAGATTAAAATCCTATAAATAAATAAAAAAGAGAACGATATTTTTTGCAAAAAACCTGTACTTGATTTATCTATACACTGTTCTAATGTAAAGTTATTGATGCATTACATGTGTGAATAGGTATTCATGTATAAGTGACCGGTCAGTTTTATTACAGTGGTTCAGGTAGTTATTTATGTACATGTACATGTCTGTATAGCTCTGTTATAAGTGATGGCAGATATTTGTGTGCTGTATAACATTAACACTAAGAAAAGGCAGTAATCTTATCAAGGCCGTAGGGTGGGTTCTTGCTTGGGATAAGTACCAGTGGCACAGATAATATTTGAGCCGCGCCATGAGAAAACCAACATAGTGCAATTGCGACCAGCATGGATCCAGATCAGCCTGCGCATCTGCGCAGTCTAGTCAGGATGCATGCTGTTCACTAACAGTTTTCCTAATTCCAATAGGCTTTGAAAGCGAACAGCATGGATCCTTACCAGACTGCGCAGATGCTTAGGCTGGTCTGGATCCATGCTGGTCGCAATGCCACTATGTTGTTTTTCTCAGGGCACGGCTCATTTCGCTTAAACATGTAATAAAAATGTATCCGAAATGACAGTTCTTTCTGAGGCTTGCCTAAGGAAGCTGGATCGGAAAAAGTTAAATCGGGATAAGTCTGACAACAACCAAACTATAGATAATGTTGTCTATTCAGGGCTGAAGTTGTGGGCAAAACATATTCGAAATGTGTCATCTGTAGGGCTAAAGTAGAAGCAGGTCTCTGCATAAAAATTCCACCTGAAACTCGGCTGGACCGTTTAGTTCGTTTTTGCGTCTAGCCGTATTTGTATATGCCATCTGCATGGAAAGCGACTTGACACATCACTTTTGTGGCATCACACTGTGTGTGAAACCGTCACCGATATGACCTGTCAAGAAGCTAATGTTCTTGACCTATGCATGACAGGCATATCAATGCCAAGCGTTATTTCTGTTGGATAGACTATAGTCAGGATCAGATTAACTGCTGTGCACATATTGCCTCTTTTTTGTTGTGTTTAGGCCTAGTCCGCCGCAAAGAACAATCTTCAATTCAGTTTTCACAGTAGGAAGAACATGAAGTAATGAATGCGTGTGACATTTAGTATGTGTCTAAAAGAAATAAATATAAATGCACAGAAGAAGATGAAGAAATAAAGAAATGAAAAATATATAAAAAATACAAAAAAAATAATAAAAGCAAAATGGAAAACAAATTACATCTTCATCGCTAGTGGCGTGCGTGTTGCGAGGAGGGCATGCAGAAGATTACCTGGTGTGTTGCTAGTATTTTACAGCACACATTTGCCGATCTACTGCAACAAACAACCAGGATAAGCCAATGAAAATTTAACCCAACGAATAATAATGAATTCACAGTATTTGCTTCTCTCACTACTATACATGTATAACATGCCTATATGTGCCCTTTCAAACATTTGTATAGTATTTGAGTTACAAAGAGATGTAAAAATATGTGACTATCAAATTATTAAAAATGAATATAAAAAGTATTGGTTACTTTACATTTGGGAACACCCTGTAGTTATATTTTTTGTTTAAAAGTACTGCTCCACCCCTTGCATCAACACAATAGTCACAGATGTGTATAATTAATATCTACATATGCTGGCCAAATATGGTTTTGATGCACGGGGGGGGGGAACAATGTTGTTTAAAGCAAAATAGCTTTTATATGTATATAACAGGGTACGTAATTCTATTTAGAGCAAAAATTACCATTTTATGAAACAAATATTGAAAAATTTGACTTTAAGAAATAATCTCAAATATGTATTTTGATGGTATATGTAATTAAATTCTTATTTCTCAGAGGTTTATTTTTCACTCTTGGAGTAGGCAAATTCATATAGAAAGTGTCCGAAGTCCTTTAATGCTCATTAGCTAAGTATTAAACGTGTAATAACTTAAAGACGCTGTTTGTTACACGTTCTCTAATTGAACCATTTACGCAAGAAAATATCAGAAGTGGTAGAAAAGTCTCCAGGCTCCATAACCTCAGATCCCCACTCATTGTTTCCTTGTTTAGGGCAAACACATTATTTTAACTGGTGAAATATAGTATAAACACAAGGCACATACAAAAGAATACTCCACAATGTTGAATCAGATTAAAAGCTCTACTTGCATGTGGGGGCCTCCGTGGCTGAATGGTTCAGGTCATTGACTTCAAATTACTTGCCCCTTACCGATATGGGTTCAAGCCTTACTCGGGGTATTGAATTCTTCATGTGAGGAAGCCATCCATCTGGCTTACGGAAGGTTGGTAGATCTACCCAGGTGCCCGCCTGTGATGCAATAATGCACGGAGGGCACCTGGGGTCTTCTCCACGATCAAAGCTATAATGTTGCCATATGACCTGTATATAATTGTGTCGGTGCGACGCTAAACGCAACAACAAAAAGAAACAGCAAAAATCTACTTTCACGTTACATGTTTATTGACGACTGAATGAGTGCTACAGTATTTCCCGATGAACATTGCTTTACTGTAGACCTTATCAAAGCTTGGTATTTATTTGTTAAATAAAAAATGTTCCTTTTTAGTGATTTAACCTAACGTTTAGCATGCAGTTTAAAAAGTCATACATTATAACTTGTTAAAGACAATTATAGACCCAACTATTTCTTCCGCGTTATACCAAAAACGTATAAAATGGTACTAATTGCTACCTCACTTGGCGCTCAGCACTTACAGGTTAGTGCTAGGACTGGTCAGCCCGGTGTCAGTATAATGTGACTGGATGGGGTATCATGCTACGTGTCTACGGCGTGATATTCCAGTGAAGCAGCACTATAAAGTTGGGCATTGTGCTCACTGCTACAAGTAGACATCGTCGTTTATACGACTGAAACATTGTTGAAAAAGACGTTAAAAAGAGGACACACACACATTTCTTCAAAATAGCGAGACTGATTTTAACATTTTCCTATGTATATTGTTTCCGATGTTTATTCTTGTCAAAAGTGGCCTTATCTCATACACAACATGATCTAACTTTTCGGTAATGGATTGGCACCGAATGTATACCACAATATGCAGAAACACACATTTGGAGTCTTGCTACCATGACCTAAATGCTACAAAGTAGTCTCTGCCTTGGTGATTCCAATATTCCCTCTTTCATAGCTTTGGGTATTGTATAATCACCCCTTTGATATGGTGCCTGATTTTTAATTTTTGGCAGTTCCTGTAATATGCAGGCTCAATAACCTCAGATCCCCTTTCTAAATTCCAGTTTGTTTAATTCTGCCCATTGTTTCTTCGTTTAGGGCAAACCCATTATTTTAACAGGGGACCATATGCCGCTTTTCATGGAATTACACGCTAATTATCTTTGAAGTTTCCATGTGCACCGACGTATGAACACATCTGTACGTGTAGCCTGTGAAAATGTCGAGTTCCGCTCAACCTGGGGCTAGAGAACGTGGACGGCAGCATCAATTTCCACTACCCGTCCATGAACAAGCTCAGTCAAACCGGGACTGCAACATGTTCGTTTTGTCGTGTTGAGGACCTGTGGAGTTTCCACTTCTATTTTGGTATACTGTTGAGACACTGAAACATTGCAGAACCAATGGAACTTTTAGTGCTTTATCTTATACATGCAATCATTTTCATTTGCAAGGGGAATAGGAAAATGTAACAGTGATAAAGGTCAGGAGAATACGGTGGTTCCTCAACCTAAATAACATTTTCCTGTTCTAAGAAAGACTGCATTTAGACACCTATGTGTGGATGCATTGTCAAGAATAAGCTGTATGCCTTTCCAACTTTTACTTGGGCGTGTATGTTGGTTTAATTAGTTTGACAGCTTGATTTTTGTAGAACTTGCCTGAGATGGTTTTACTGTCTTTACAAGGGATTGTTACTCAAATTCTTTGTCTTTAGGGTTAAGCAGAAAGACATATAAATAATATTAAAGTTTGCATTTAATTAAAATACGTAGCAACATTTATATTACAGCTTTATTTCTAGCAGAAAGTTCATTTCGAAGTAGAAAATAACCAATGGTGGATAAAAAGAACATGTCTTAAAAGGCGTTAGATGCTATTATTTGCACGAGGGTGCAGAGAGGTTTGGAATTCAATATACAGACATGTTTCCAATAAAAAGTGTCAAGTCGAGTTATAGAATTTATCTAATGCTATTATGAAATAAGATCCAATGTGTCAGTCAAATATGGAAATTAATTAATTGAGCCGCTGCAACGGTGCAATGATAAAAACGTTCGTGTAAAACATGCATCATTTCTCGATTCATCTTTCGAAGCGTTTGGGAAAAATCCAAATGATCACTTAGAGAAAAATGTGTTTTTAATTATTATTACTTTTTTTGTTTGTTGTTTCTTTTTGTTCAAAGAATTTCTTCAAAAGTTGTTAAGTCGATCAAAACCGACGATTGTACAGAGATGGCACACATCAAGTTTGATTTTGTGGTAGGTCGCTTACTTTCAGTACGTAAAATGGACCAAATGCTATTTTTTCATACATGAGCATTAAGTTACATAAAACATTTGACACACTGACACACTAGATAATAAAAGTATTATAATACCCTGGCGTGTAAAGGACAGTACTGACGTTGATTTAAAGCAGATTGGACTCGAAGACCACGCTTAAGGGCACGAAAATATTGAAATATGTCCAAGAGTTAGCTGAACTTGCTGCCAGAACAAATATATTTAGCCAGGATAATGAAATAAAAACAGAGTGTTATTAAGATACCTGGGGCCGTATTCATAAAGCATCTTAAGTTTAAGATTTTACTTAAGTTTGTGGTGATTTCAACTTAAGTTTAAGTAAAAACTTAAGTTCTAGTCATAAAACAGCTTAAACTTAAAGGGAATTCCTATAGTTTTTTATGCGCATCTTTCTGCGCAGCCGACACTTTCTATGGAAAACTGGACTGAAGTCAACATTTGTTGAAACATGTTACAGACAATCTTAAATATGAGGAATTTTGAATGAAATAACATTTTTGATAAGTTATATCAGTAATCAAATGTTGATACTGGTTTATGTTGTATTGACAAGAATCATGCCTGACAGGTATCTTGCTATTTTTGTGGTTGTGTTTTCACATCGCATTTTAGTACAAAGACAGTGTTGTTCATATAATGTAAGATAATTGACTTAGTACTGATAAGACAATATCACCTTTCAGATTATTTAGTATTCAATTATAGAAAGAATTAAGAATTTTTAAAACTTTTTTTTAACTTTTAGCAGACATACATGTAATCAATTTGGCCAGGTTCGCGCCATTTCCGTCCGAACAGGTGTTGTATTCTAGCGGTCTTAACATAAAATTTAGCCTGGTGACCCATACATTTTTAGCCATTTTTATGCTCACAATACAATTATCTATGCACAAGGAGAAAAAGAAAAAAATCTATGAAAGAGTTTTTTCAAAATTAAAAAAAAAATTCTTCACTATGGGTATTTTTCATTGAAAAAAACTTCACAAAAGTAAATATGAAACAATATTGTTTTTCATTTGTACCCATTATTGTAAGGATAGAGTATTACAAATATGACTATGATATCAAATAAGTATATAATAAAATCTGTAAAAAGAAAAAACCGTATAGTGCTGCCTGGATGTATATTTTGGTTGGTATTTATAAAAAAGCAGAAAATTATGAAAATGTTGAAAAATCGCTGTCAGTTTCAGCAACAGTGAGTGTGTTCAAAACAATTTTTCACAAAAACAAGCCTGGTGACCTATTGTTTTTATTTGTTCATTGTTTTCAGCACAAATTTTCCTATCATATATGTGAATTTAAAAAAATTCTATGAAAGGAAAAAAACTATTGGAATTCTCTTTAAGATACGTTAGAAATGACTTAAGTCAGAAAACAAAACTGTGTGGTGAGTACGATTTAAGTGTTGTTTTCAGATAAAAGCACTTTAAACATAATTGTGCATGTTGTATCTGTCTGAAATTAATGTTGTTGTTTTTTAATGTTTTCGTCCACAATAAAAAACAAGAATTACTTACTAAGTTGTTTTATGAATATTAAATATACTTAAGTAAGATAAATTTCTAACCTAAGTAATACTTAAGTAAGTAATCAATTTCTTATACTTAAGATGCTTTATGAATACGGCCCCTGGTCACATCTTGCACATGATACTTTGATGAATAATTGTCAGTAAACATACTGAATGCAAATATCTGACACGTTTGAAAAGTCCAAATCGCTACTATTTATCCGCTTGGAACATTTTCCTCATTTGAACTACCTGTGTGCAACATTTGCATTACCATAAAGTCGTATATACTGACTTGAATAAATATATTTGTTGCTGTCTGACAACATTCTATTGCACTTGAAAGGTTTTGTCAGAAGTGACATTAAACAAACGTCTTTCATGAGTAACAACCATTTAATTAAAATTAAAACTAGATTATGAAACTTATGGGCTACATAATTAAATTGATCTGGCGCCCTAAACTGTTTCTCTTTTTTTCTGGTAGCTGACACAAATAGCAAATACATTAATTGTTAGTACGACTGGTACATAACCTTGTCTGTATTTTAAACGCTCTGCTAAGATAGACAGTGACTGCCACGAGTCTCTATGAAAATGAGTAGAAACTTGTTAATTACTGTTTTTTCTTTAAAAGAAAAAAACGACATCGATTTGCAAACAAAGCAGCTTTATAAATGATATCTTTGTATTTTCCGTATATTTTTATACATTATGAATTTTGTGAACATATATTTAGCGAATTCGAAATATGAAGGCTTTTACATATTTAAACATGTCTATTTCATATTGTCATTATTCTCTACAGGTTACCAAAGTATTAGGTCACATGATGAACGTTCAATTTTGAGGTATTTGTCAAAGAAGTATTATACTGAAACTCCCGATACAAATAAAAATCACCAATATAAAAATGTCCAAGTTTACGTAAGGGTGAATGATGTCAACAAATTCTAGATTTGGTTGATGTCTGTACAGATGTGTAATTTTATAAGAATGCTCGCACATCTTTTAAGATACGTTTAATTGTAATAAACGGACCAAATATAGTTTTAAAATCTACTTTCCCTTGTTTGTTATGTAATAGGTTACAAGGGGAAATAACTTTTGACAAAATACAAGAGATACACAAATACATTTACATTATAATTATGTCTCCCACCACTCAGTGGTGTGGGAGACATATTAATTTACTCCAGTCTGTGTGTGTGTGTCTGTCTGTCTGTCGCAAAGATGTCCGCACTCTAAGTCGAACATTTCTCATCCGATCTTCACCAAACTTCAACAAAATATATCTGCCAATAAGTGCTCGGCCAAGTTCGATAACTAGCCAAATCGGCTTAGGCATTTCGGAATTATGGCCCTTGAATTACAAAAAAACACTCAGATTTTTTGCGCATTTTTACCCCTAAACCGGCGGCTATACTACTTTTAAAAGTAGTAGTATAGGCGTCCTTTTGGTGTCAAGAAAGCGCATGCACATGTGGATTAAGTAAACAGTATATAAAGACTGACTTACTATTTAGAGGATTAGACAGTTGTGGGAGACATGCGCTTTTCTCAAAAGCATCTCTAGTTTTATCATTAATTTAGTGAATGGGAGTAATGGGCATGGCTCAGTAGATAGTTTTAAGTAACCAAATAGGTTACAGTAAAGCGAAGACAGTCCTGGGAGTAGATGCTGACTTCGTTTACTTTACAACAAAAGAGGCTGGTGGCGAATACTGAAACGCCAAACATTATTATTATATTTTTTGTCTTCCAAGAATTTCCTTGCAATTTCAAATCATTGGAAAGCAATTCTACATAGTATATTTCAAACAAACTGTGTCCAAATTGATTGGCATTCAGTTGCATAATGTTCCAATGGGATTTTAAAATTTGTTTCCATTATTTATCCTAGACGTGAATATGTCGTCTTTATTAAATAACTGGTAGGAGAGTACTACTAATAGTCTAACTGCGATTTACCCACAACACAAGAAGTGCTCGGTAATATCGACAGGATTAAATTGCATACAAATTACATACATATGACTGCGCTTTCTTCATAAATACATGAATATATAATCTTGTCTCTCTGCGCTTTAATATACAAGTGTATACCATTTATCATTTGAAGGGTTGTTCACTGAATATTTACTGACTGAATTGCGAACAGTGCAGACGTCTGCACTGGTCGCAAAGGCAGAATCACTTGTCGCAAGTAGGCTAAAGGTTAATGTTAGGTGTGTACTTTTATTAACTCGAAATTTTCAGATACTAACTCGGAGTTTCCAGTTACCTGGCCGAAATTTCAACTAAGTTGAAATATCGAGTTACATATTTCGAAGACTCAAAATTTCGAGTAACTAAGTCGCAATTTCGAGTTAGTATCGAGTCAACACAAAAAGGAAATAAAAAAAAGAGGTATTCTAATACAAGTTGGCTTTACTTAGAAGTTGTCTCCCGAGCAAGTTAGGCATGTATAGATATGAAATGTCAGTTCTACTGTGCACTATTTTAGTTCTGAAATTATCTGCACAATTTATGACGCCTTTCACGTTATTGTCTTGTCCTAACTCAATTCTCCTGAAATTGCCAAATCATAAACGAAACCTCTTCAAATCACGAAGAAAATTGGGGGATTTATGTGTATCTTTAATGGATCCATTTTTTGGTACAGATTAAATCAATTAATACTGTCAGGTCAATATCAGGAACTACTGCTTTTATCACGAACACATTGCTAACTACAAGGACATCATGATATTTACCCTTTTGTATTCATTATATTATCTTGCTCGAAAGCTACGCTTTTACAGAACTGATATCAGTATGAATTGAATATCGTTTTATTATATGTTGTGTGTACTTTGTGAGGTGTAAAACATTTGTATCATATATCATAGAAGAGTCTTTATATGACTTTATATGTCTTTTGATATTTAACGTATTATACAAAAAAAAGAGAAAAGAGGAAACAGTAGAAACAAGAGACAGCTGAATGAATAATTTACCAATACAATTTACATCATGGATTCCAATAAGCATTTTGGATTATATCAAAAGATCTTCTTCTTCTTTTATTGATTTCTGAACACCTGATCCAACAGAGGAAGTTTCTATAAGACATTTATTTTCATAAGCTCATTTATTTGTGTAGTTAAAAACGTATTGTTTAAGACACGCAGTCATAGAAATATTAAGAAATTATATCCGAAATATGTACTTCTTAGAGGAAATACAGCTTGTTTTGATTTTGATTAACTAGCTCTAAGTTATTAAAAAGGGAATGACAGATGCAGGGAAATGCAATTTGTAAGAAATGTCAGTACGTGGTCTGTCGTAGACTGGCTTTCAATGAAATGAATAATTTGGCTCATACTTACATAATTATAGATCAAATAGCTTATATATTTAGACAAGTTGAATACATTTGATGAGGATGTTTTACATTTAATGTTAGTGTCTAAATATAGACAGATGCATGGTGGATATCTTTAACACAATGATCAAAGATAAATTGTAAATATATCTTTGTGTATTCACCAATATAATTCAGTGCTAAAAACCAGGCCTACAGTTAATCTAAAATACTTTCTCTTGGTTTGTTATATAGTTGTTATACAGAACAATTTGTCAGTTTTTTGTCAGCTTATTAGGCTCATGTTATTTCGTAAATTGTAACACAAGTATTAGATCATTCGTGTCATAGCATTATTTTAACTAGAAGTAAAGAAGTGTATTCTGGATGAAAGAACCGATTCTTCTTACTATTAATATCTTAACATGTCTTGAACTAACAATTCGGATACTGATGCTTCATTTTTAGATTTACATCTCTCTATTTATGACAATATTATACATACCAAAATATATGACAAGAGGGATGATTTTAATTTTAGTATTGTAAATTTTCCCCATTTGGATGGGGATGTACCTCAGGCTACATCTTATGGGGTATATATTTCTCAATTAATTCGGTTTGCCAGAGCGTTTAGTCATGTCAAACATTTCAATGAACGTAATCAATATATTACAAGTAAACTTCTTCAGCAAGGCTACCGTTATTACAAATTGCGTAAATATTTTACTAAATTTTATTATCGTAATTCTGATTTAGTTTTAAAATTCAATAATAATTTAAAGACACTTCTGCGAGAAGGTATTTCTAAACCCGTTTTTTATGGGGATGTGGTTTACAAACTTCGTAAGATCTTGGGTCATGGTAATTTTCCAAATGTATTTGAAAAGATTATCAAACGTTTTATTAAAAGAGGTTACGACCCAACTGTTTTGAGACATACCGCATGTTTAGTGTTAAACCGTTTACAGTTGGACACTACGCTTCCCTCTTTGATTGCGTCTGACGGAAGAGGGGGAGGACTCTATGATGAGCAGTTTTTAAATCCTACCAAGACTGAACTGTTTTGATATTTGTCTTCTGGCCTGTTTCGTCGGGCCCTTAAGGGTGTTTCTCTTATTGCTCTGTCTTCTGAAAAGGCATTGAGTACATACGTTTTTGGTTCTTAAGGTTTGCTTTTTATATATTATACACGAGCATTTTTGTGTTTTACATGTCATGCCTTTTTGTTTCCATTACGTGTGTTAGAGATTCACCTGGAGGGGATTACTTTTATTTACACTGTCCCATGTCTTTGGAACATGGTGGGGGTAAGAGTGAGGTTGGGTGCGCACCATAAACCGGTGTAAGCTCCCCAGTGGTGTTTTTGCCACTGACCGTTCCAAGGCGGTGCCCCACTGTGTTCCTTTGTTTGTTCGTTTTGTCCTTGTGTGTTGACTTTGTGTGCGCGCGTGTGTGTATGCTTATTGTTCGTCTTGTCCTTATGTGTTGGCTTTGGGTGTGTGTGTGGGTGTGTGTGTTGTTCGTTTTGTCCTGATGTGTAAGCTTTGAGTGTGTATGTGGTGCACGCGTTTGCGTGCTGGGGTTCGTTTTGAGGAGGCTGCGCTTTTGGTGCGTGGTACTCCCTGTTTGATATTTTTCTTTGTTTTTTTGAATAGAAATTGGTGATGAAAGAGATATATTTAATATTCCTTATATCAATATGTTTCCAGTCATGTGGAATTCAACATAGCCATTGGTATCTTACAGTATAAACAAACATATGTCAGCCAAATAGAGCAATGATATAACTGACCTACTGCAACGGCACGAGGACGGCAATATTTTTTTACAAAACATGCCTTTTTATTACCTCCATTTGATTTAGTAGACATGTTCGCAGTAAGAAAATTTTCGTTTTAGGCAAAAACCCGTGTATTGAAGTGTTAATGTTAAATAATAAATATACACGCTCTTGATCCATTACTCAATAAAATCTCATTATTCAGTGCTTTTTTATCATGTTCCTGATACAGATAAAAAGGAAAACAATTGGGAAATTACTCTACCTGTTGTAATAATTTCGTAACGGCATTGAGCCAAAAGCAAAGGTACAAACATGGTGTGGACGAAATTACTCGCTATAAAGACCAAGAGGTTTTATGATGAAACAAGATTGTTTTGTGAAAACATTTGATACTGGAGTATCTCAATGCTTTCATACTTCTTTCTGGTTGTAAGGCAATTTTAATACGAACACTTTTGTTCTACTTTAGAAAGTGAAGCAAGTGAAAGATAACATTTCTATCACCAATAGTTTATATGAGCAAAGTAAATCGTTAGATAAAAACAAGTGACTATCAATTTTTGTTTAGAAAGAAACGCCGTATTTACCACAAGGTGCTATATTAACATCTTGCTATGGTCAGCTTCGGTTTAGTGCTTGAATTGTTGTTTTAGAAATAATACTTTATCATTCACGTCTGAAGTATCTAAAAATTCAATTTGGTGCACACTGGTTAAATAAAAACTAAACATGCAATAAGTTTTTCGATCGATAAGTACACGTGTGTGTAAGAACGCAAAACGTTAAGAAATATAATACCATGTCCTATAAAAATGCGATATATCATACCCCGGAGTGAACGATATTCCCATTGGACGGATATAGAGTGTGTTTATTCCCACTTTATTGCTAAACTTACTCAATATGAAGATCTTCCTTTATGTTTACGTTAAAGCTCTAACAAGGAAATATTTTTCGACATTGACACGTTTTTACCTAGTGAATTTTCACAAAATTGACAATGATCCTTACAAGTGAAATGTTTAAAATGGCTTGATTCCGTATTCACTTTTTGCGCATGTCCTAGACTTAAATGACATTGTTCTATTATAATATAGGATTCCAGCTCATCATGATTGGAGAGTTAGACCGCATACCTATCAAATAAAGTCTAAATTTTCTTTTCGAACTTTTATTCGTTTTTAGAACACAGTATGAATAAATGAAAATATGGAATACTATTAGGTTATTTAACATTGTTCTGTACAATACGGAGATATATTTGGACATGTACCTAGCTGAGAAAATTATATTGGACGAGCCGCTAGGCTAAGCTGGGTACGAGTCCACATATATCTCGTATTGTACAGTTCAATGTTAAATAACCTTTTTATTCTATATATATTTTATTTTAGTTTAAATTAAAAATGATTCACTGAATATTGTATTTCTGCCTTCCTCATTTCAAGACGCATAATCAAACTCTGTACATAGAGCGCCTACTTCATCCGATTTATATTCGGAACATTTTACGCGTTTCGGGCTTTATCATATGTTTAACATGGGACTTTTTGAACCGTCCAAATACGGAAAAATACAGGGTTTTTGTACGCACGTGCGTCCAATAAGGTAATATACTGTACGGTCACGTGTTGCAAATGAACGTTCACGATTGGGTAGATAAAACAGATATAGAATAAATGAAGTTATTTGACTATATTTGGTATTCAATTCATTTTTAACTAACAACCTTAGTAAAATAAATGATACTTGTTGACATTCAAAATAGTAATGCATATCTGTAGTGGAAATACTGCACATCTATAAGTTCTATGGTACTAAGGGTATAGTAATGTAATATCTTTAACTAACATTGCAAGTAAGTTTTAAACATAAACTATCCGGTTTTAAGGTTAATTAAACGACAATGAAACATGTTGAAATAAAACGGTGACAACAAAAGTTGAAAAAAAGGACAAAAGTCCAACATTCAAAAAAAGTAGCCGTCCATACGGCACTCCACGTGGAAACATTGGTATGTGTTACTGTATGAAGGTTTGATGGGTACGTAGTGTGTTGACAGCAAAATCCTTGTGAGAATCATTTATCCGAAAAAACAACACAAGGAACACAAGGATGAATATCCAACAGGGAAAGCCACGTTCTAAAATCGCCCCCCCCCCCCCACCCACCACACACCCAACCGCAAACCCAGATTGCGCACGCGCAACGACCAACACACACACACAGCAAACCCACAGGGACAAAACGAACAAACAAAGGAACATACTGTGAAATCATTTAATTTCGTGGGCATGAAAATTCGTGGTTTTGGTAAAAACGGTAGTTTTGTGGGGATATGAATTCGTGGATTTCAACGTTTTATTATAAAATGAATGGGAATTTTACTTATTCGTTGGGATTAAATTTCGTGGATTGACTGAACCACGAAATCCATGAAAATTAGTCCCCCACGAATATTAATGATTTCACAGTAGTAGGGCACCGCCTTGGAACGGTCAACTGGGCAGCTTAAACCGATTTATAGTGCACCTAATCTCACTCTTACCCCCACAATGTCCAAAGTCACAGGACAGTGTAAATAAAGGTTATCCCCGCCAGTGGAAATCCGAACATGTGCAAAGGCAACAGAAGGCATGTAATGTAAAACACAAAAATGTTTTTTTTTTAAAAAAAAACGCACAAGATGATTTGTCAGAATCGACAATAAAAGGAATTTAAATAACAATTCTGACTGTTGGTGGTGTCTGCCTGGCTGTAACCTTAAATGCCTAATTAATATATTTGGATAAAAAAGTTTCTATTTTCGTTCAATAAGTTGTTTTTTTCAGAGACATTGAGTAAAATGCCTGTTGCACAATAGGTGGATCAGACAGTGGCAGATTTATATCATCAAGTATGAGTTGATAAAAAATATATAGAGCTTAATATTATCAACAAATTAACAGAATGTAATTCAAGCGGTCCACAATGCCATGCATTTAACTCGCAAAAAAGATGTAGCACCAATGCTTCAGGAAATTATTACATTGTACGTAATGTAAATGCTACGGATATGCACGAAATAGGAAATTCATTATGTGAGCTGGAATAAACGATTAATCAAAACTCATGGGATGCACCACATGGAGCATTTTTAATCATTTTCACACAACGTATTTCCGAAATAAAAGCCGCTATGAAATGAGTCATTGTAACATTTGTCTTGTTATTGCAAGGAAGATACTGCTATGAAACTTAAACAGAACTTAAATTTACTCATTTTAGATTTTACATGGTTACCAACGTTCGAGCAAGCTCCTAAAATTTACCTGACAATGAAGAGAGTAGAAGATGAATCACAAGTCAGCAAACGTATTTTTGTTTTTGTATTGATGTCTACACAGATATATAATTTGATTTTGTTTCTCGTGAGATTTGAAAATATGCTGAAGTGTCATAGACATAGAAATATAATGATAGAAAAGTAGATTTACTGTTTGCTTTCGATTGCAAGACACGCAATTGCAATATATATTGTACGACTTTTCTCAGTAATTCTTACTCCTAAGGGACCGATAAATTTGTACTTACAAATTCAGTCTGTCTTCTGTAGACAAATTTCGTCTCCACATATCTCAACAAGATATATAGGCCGTACAAATGTCACTATATTCTCCTAGTACAGATGCTGTTTCTAACCATTATTTCAACATAGATTTCCTTGGCAGTTAAATACTCAAATGTTTAATAAACGTTATGATCGTATACTTTTATCTAAAATTATCAATTCAAAATAATTATATTACTAGTAGATAATACGTTTCTTTTTTTCTGTTTCCCCTTCGTATCGAAATTATATACTCCGGTGATGTATTATGGAGGGAGACTATAATAGTCTATGATTTATGGCGTAGGTTTGTATTTTCTTTCCGTTCCTGACCAGACACTCGTATAGGGTTACGTAGGATTCACATAAGAACCCCCACCCCACTACGAATTTCAGACATTGAGCAGCTTATCAGAAATAATCAAATTACCTGACTTTATTACAAATGAATGTAAAATGTAACAAAGATGTCAAATACAGCATTCCAATTTTCTGTTGCATAAATCATTCCAACAGTTTGTATTTTTAAACAATATTTCCAACAAAATATGAGCAAAATCCATTAAATGATTAATGCTATGCTGAACTCTCAGCACCGCATATCCTGTATTTTCTGGCTGCCGACAAACATCTCAAATGTTATCAACACCTATTTCCTGAATACATAAAACCAGCAGTTAATAAAACTTCAGTTTTTCTCTGGCCTCTAAATTGCTTACCATTATGTATTAAGGCGAACCATAGCTTGCAATAACTCTCAGCTGGGGTCACAGGGCTTTCGGCGAGGCGAAAACTACGGTCAAACAACCTTCCATATGACAATACTGCATAAAGTACTCAAAAAGGACTATTCTGTGTTGTGCTTTGTTTCTTGTTTTCTATCTTTTGTTCTGTTATCAAGGAAGTTACCTACAGATTTATGTATTTAAGTACTTTGCAATTGTATATACCGTCTTCCAAACCCAGAGAGAAGTTTGTCAAAAGCAAACACAGGCAAAATTTTCTTGAATGATATTTTATTAGAAATGTTCGTATCACATGTCAAAGAAGCATCTTTATTGGATCCAGTTTAATGTTAAAGTTAAGAGACGTAAATTGAAGAGCGAGTATAGATCGTAAGCTTTAAATTATAAGAGCAATAATCATTTTTACTTTAGTTTGTCAGAGGTTGTTAGCACAACCATTTGCTAAACATTTACTGGTCGGTATATTTTACTGAATAACGTGATTAATGAAAAATATAATCTACCTAAGGTTCTAACACACTGTTCTTGTGTAATATCATAACTTGACGTTCAGCAGTGAATAGGTTGTCTGAAAGGTTAAAATGCATCACTTGCGTATTAAACACAATCAATATGCATTTGACAATTTGATTGAAACTACTGTTTCATTAATATTAAATCGCTTTATTGACAGACAATTACCCGCTTACTAGTCACCAGGCAGTGCGCATGCTAGCTCCAGAAAAGCTAACAGTTTGGATACCACTGCAACTTGTTTTTTGATTTACATCTCTCTTTTCATTAACAACATTATACACACAAAAATTAATGGAAAGAAATATATATGATTGTTAATTGCCTGTGTGTGTGTGGGGGGGGGGGGGGGGGGGGGGCTGGGCGGGGGTTGGGGGGGGGCGAGGGTGTGCGAGTGCGTATATGCGCGCACGCGTGTGTGTCAGCTTATTTATACACATCTCTGGTAACCCATATGGGCGATTTCTCCAGAATACTGAGAGTAGTTTGAGAGGGAGTGCATGATACAATTGTTCCTATTCCAGAAACGTTCCTTGTTATTTCGTGTTCCAGCTGTAAAACACTAATAAACGGAACTATCTAAATATTACTTGTTTCATTTGGAGGAGCGGGAAATCGAACTCACGAACCCTGGTTTCATAGTCAGACAGTGTTACCAGTCGCTTACTGTAACTTAAGACCCTGTCGGATAAAAGATTAATATGAAATTTTGTTTGTGTCAGTGCTCCACTCCTCCTTTTGACGGAAATCATCACGAGCGTAAAACCGGCAATATATAGGCCTGATCTGATCACTTACTATTTTATATATGCGCGCGATCGAACGTACTTGAGTTGTTAATTTAATGGATGTTATTGCTCTCTATTGCTGAAGGTTAAGAAGTAGTTATATCAATATTGTGGTGCCCATAGAATCTTCGCTAACACTTTCTCTGTCTGTTTTTTGGACCATTTAACAGGTAATATATCGCATACAGTTTTCAGTGGCCCTGTGTTCCAGTTGAGTTGTCTTTAGATAGCAATTAAGAATAACAAAATTCAAATTAAACACTGCACATGCGTTTATCTGTAATTCAACAGACCCCTTTACATTTTCTAAGCTTTCTACAACATTTTGAACCTAGAGGAACCACGCTCACCCGCTAGTTCAAATATAATAGATAAAAACATTACATCTTATCCGTCAACTAGATGCAGTTCGATGAACAGTAGTTAAGCTATAGTTACAACAGTAGGTGATCAAATTAGGTCATAACTATATAGAACAAAACTCACCAAACCCGTCGATTAGGCTTAAATATAGTATGATGCTTATTTACAAATATGTTTACTAGCCAGGAATTAATGCACATTCAAAAATATACATATATTACTTTTCCAGTGAACATGGCTCTTTTTTTAATTGAACAAAATTAGAAGTTCAGGATTATTGAAAATAATGATAAAACAAGGGGATTGATTACCTTATCAAAACCTTCTAACCTGTGTTAATACCAAAACATTTGTTCATAACCTTTATGCAAACAGTTAATTTAGGTCTTATACATGTGACGTCTTTGTCGTGTTTATTTATTTTAAAATGGAGCAAATCTTTACTCCAGTGAGTATACTTCAATTACAATATACATGCAGTTTTAGCTGAAACAAGCAGAGCTTACGGGTATAATAACTTGTGATACGCGACAAGTAGATTACAGCCTCTGTTACTGCGCGCTGTGCAATGACGACGAGACTTTAGCCTATACGTGTAGTAACGCTGGTTCATTTTGAGACATTTATCTCTTTACTGAAACAAGAAAAAATTGCTTTTGTCTGGATGGTATGTGATTGAATTGTATTTGTAATGCATTTCGGTTTTCTGGTGTTAATTTAAACAGGCATTTCATTTAATGCATCCTTTCCACTCCACGGCATTTTGTAACATTTAGGAAATATTTCTCCAGACTTTTACATTAACTTCTCAAAACAACTAAGATCCAGATAATGATTCACAACACAGATTGAAGGATAGAGAAATGTGTAAATTCTTTACTTTATCAATATAGACAAGCTGACCATTTGTCGTGCGGTAATGTTCCTCTGCATGAAAATAATACTAAAATAGCTTCAAATACTAATAAGTGTCTACACAAAAGTAGCTTTATACATATTTCAGAATTAAGAAAAATCCTCGTGTTGAGAAGTCTGTCTTGGTTGGCTCAACATTGCCAAATGTCGTTACCGTCAATACCTCGACGCAGTAGAACGTTATTTATCACACATTTCTGCTATAATGCTTCCAGGGAAAAGCCAAAGGGTGGCATATTTCATTTGCGTTCAAATACGGAATTGGCAATAGGTCTTTTTCTACTAAGGAATGATATAAAGTAAGCCACATTATCGCTTTGTTGAGTGTCAAAGATTTCCTTATGTGTTACATCATAGTGTCTTAGAATTTCTGTATTTAAAGATACAGCACAGACCAGTAACAAAAGTAAGAAAGGAAGCAATAACAGTCGAATTGTTTTAGAAAATATCGTTTTATGAATAGCATTATAATATATTCATTGAAATGATGTTAAAAATACAATGAATGCATTTTAACCTGAAATGTATGTAATTTATTGCAACCGTCCTTTCCGTAAGTCTATATTTAACTACAGTATATAAACTGTCGTAGTTACCGGTAAATTGTTCATTTCGAAATAGATAATTAAATCATTTAAACTCATAGACATGATTGTCATATTTCATCACTTTTATAAGGGCTGTGATGCGAGACGCGTATTTTGTGTTTTTCTGGTAATGTAAATGTTACATAACAAAGTGTGTTCCGGGATCAAGGGGTCGTTAGTTCGATTTCTGGGCGAGACATAAGTTCCCCATTACGCTTTGGTACTTTATCTCTGAATCGTGAGGAGAAATTGTCAATTACTTGCGGAGATCAGGTTTGTTTATTTTGAATATATAGCCAAACGTACAACACCTAATTTTGTGAGTGGTACAACATATGTATGTGAGATATTTATTTTGGTCTGAACATGTTTTGAGCCTTATACTGATAAGAAATATCAAAATGTCGATGTTCAGTATAATAATTCTATTAAAATAAATAACATTTAGAGTGCAATATGTTCTGCTAGATTAGTTCCAAATGGAAACACCCAGCTTGCAGCATTTCTTTACGGTTGAGAAAGACCTGTCACGGTTGTACTTAATTATGTCCCAAATAACTTTTAAAACCAGACAATGATCTCCAATCATATCAGACCTGTTTATGTAATTCGTTTTAACACTTTAACAAAACTCGGCAAAACATCTCAGATCTGCATATTCTGAGAATCTTTTGTTTTAATGTATCAAATGAATATATCATGTGTGAATATATTATCATTCAACCTTCAAAGAATTGTAACAAACATTCAATCTTTTTTCAAATATTCTTTCAAATTTTTCAATTCATGCACGCTATCACATTATGATGTATAAATACTCTATATACACTTTCAAAGACAAAAGAAATCAATATTTTTACTTATAAACAGTTTTAATCGCTAATACAGTTGTTATTTGCTATGGGACCCTCAGTGTTTTTGCATTATCACCCTTCAAATGCAATTGAATGCATTTATATACAATTTCCCGTCCAAGCTTACAGTGTTTGTCATGTACTTCCTGAAAACGACATGCACAAAAATATCGAAATATGTTGCTAGTCTCCAGTAATTCTTGCAAATGGCATGTTAAATATTTGTTTATGAATGGAGGACTGATTCTGCAATTCGCTTTATATGTAGCAAGACACTATATAAGATCAGTATACGAAAATAATTACCGGGACTTTGGCACAAAACCGAGTTTGGAGGTCGGTCTGAAAATTCAAGCATGAAATCTTTGATATTTAGATCGACCCTGAAATGAACACTTTTTATTTCAGTTCTTGTAACGAATTACATTTTGTTGACATAAGATATATTTTCCAAAGAAGTTGTGCATAATAGCAGTAGCTTTCTTAAATGTGCCACAAATGTCACTGAAATGGTTGTTGTGTGCAGAGAAGGTATTCTCCTGATAGTAGAGAGAGGTGTTAATAAATCATTAAAGCTATCATTAACAATGCCAGATACTTCCTTCATCAGTAAATGACAATGGACACTTTTCTTGGACCAGCAATCACTTTAGTCCCATTAAATGAACACGTTTTGGCAGCCGAGGAAACAGTTGGTGGAACTGAAAGTGCAGGACAGGCAAAAAAGTAAATTTTCGTCTTTGTTTCGTGTAATGTTCTGTTTACCATTCGTGGACCTAGATAAGATATATTTGAGTCTCACAGGTCGAATGTGTAAGATAAATATGTATCTCATTTGATCACTGAAAGTGTTTCTTTCAGGAAGAATATCCAAGTGTGTATACATTTGTTGTTCTGTCATAAATTGCATAATAAAGTTTAACACTTATGTCAGTGGCCGTTGTTGCGCTATTTAAAACATTGGGTATCCGTCAAGTCCTGAAATGGTTAAATGACAGTATTAATTTGCCATGGCAGCGCATTTTACAAATGACCCATCTGCCATGTTAAATTCGGATTTACAATGGCAAATGCAATCTTCTACGTCTTTTTTACAAACCAATAGAAATTGTATAAAATTTAATCATACAAAGATTAGCAAATGTAACAATTTAAGACAGCTTTATTTTTTGTAAAGCGCGTATATATGAATGCTGATTTTGCCAAATACCGGCGTAACAAAAAATTTCTGCAAGTATTGTAAATAAATTGACCATGATTTCCGAGTTGATTTGCAAAACACTTTAATTTGTAGGTGACGTAACTAAATACTATTCCGTGTTTCTTCAAACAAGGTTTCCTATGTCGCAGTATTTCGGTGAATCCCACTTACTAAGTAATAATGCTTCAAAAAAAAAAGAGTTTTGAGATAAGCTTATTTGTTTTATTAAAATAAAAGTCAACAATCATTTTATAAGCATACGCTATATTTAATAAATATTGGGCAATTTTATAGTACGAGTTCCACGCGCACAGATGAATGGTTACGCTTTAAACATAAAAAAACACTGTTTTTGATTGAATTTCATGAACATGTCAAATGTTTATTAAAATTTTTGCCTACAAGTAGTAGGAATGGATGGTTTGCTATAACTGCAAATTGCGTTTAAACTTTCTTGAGTGTGTATTGAAAGTGACCACGGCCCAAGTGGTGATGCTTTTGACGAATTGTAATAAATCAGTGATTAAGGTTGATGGTCATCAGAATAGCATTATAATTTCATTATTTTAGAATTCGACCAGCGGTTAGAAGTTGCTTTAAGATTTCTATTTTAGCTCTGTCAGCCCATATTCGAACAAGCGAAACCATTTAGCTATTTTGAAAGGGAACCTCCCAAGAAATACTTTCTCAGCTTCATTCGCGTTCGCCAAATACGTTCAAAGTGAACGTAAACAGACGCCTTGCGATCATGATAGGTTATCCCGAGCACCTCGAGCTCAAGAGAGCTACGTAGTGCTCAAGATCAAGAATACCAAAAAAGTTTTCATTTTTTATGTTTGATTTATCTTACTCTGTAAAATGTAAGAAATCGTTCTTGTCTAGATCATATCCGAATGGGTGACATTTGCAATGAACACTGGTCTGCAGCAAGAGTGATATAGATTGGCATCACATCTAATGAGCACTTTCTTCCACTTCACAGCATTTAATTACTCCCTGGAAAGAATAGTTCTGGCATCTTAGTCAGTAAAATGTGACTTATAAGTTTTCTGTAGGAATTTGTCCCATTAACGTGGCTACGTATTAACGATGTATCACCCCCATTGCAGTTTAGACCCAGACAAAGGATTAACGAACAGGGAAATGCTGAGCTGCGTATTTCAGTAATACGTTGTACTTTGATAATATTTGTTCGGTAAATATGTGATGGGAAGTACCTCTCAGCAAGAAGAAGCGTACGGCAGCTGTTAAAATGTTCATTTTAGAAAGATGATTTCACATATCATTTCGAGTCCATATCTGTCTTAAATACATGTACAGAACATATTACCCTTTATCTATTTTATAAAAATATCTAATATATTATAGACGCTCAATCCCAATATTGTTCTTTGAAACAACGTTCTTGTTGAAGGCTTTATCTTAACTTTGTGAGATGTTTTATCTATTTAAACTGCATTCGACTTGATACTGATCAATTTATAAGTTGCTTACCGGCAAAAAAGAAGAAGAAAATGCTGCTAAAGGGTTTGCATGTAGGCAGGTATTTTTAGGAATGGAACAACGTTTGGACAAAGTACTTTCATATAATAATCTTCGGTAAACTAGTATAAAGTGAAATAAACGTTCATAGACACTTCTTCTCAAGCGTCATACTCAAAATTAAAATGGAAGACAAGTACAAAATGAATACTCAAATCTTGAGCAAAGTTGCTAAACAATTAAACCGATCTAAAGAATCATTATAGAGAAGACACGACGATCCTCTTAGAAATGCTCAATATATATTTCAGTAAAGCGTCCTTATTGAAAACTTTGCCATTGAGGATTTAAATACAGACATACAGAGAAAATAGATGTTAAAGATCAGATAGAAAGAATTAATCATTAAGCTACACGAATGTCCGCCAACACAGTGAGAAATATCAGGAAAATCTCTTTTCATTCTAATATTACATTCTAGTTGTGATTTTCGATACAACTGTCATTTACACTTAATCGTATCAATTAAAAGCTCATTTCATTTGATCAGTCACCTATCCGTAATTACGTGATAAATTAGTATTTTTCGTGTACGTTCTTAGCAATATAACACCATATGAAGGTTGTTAACGCAATCATACAGCAACAGAAATAACTTTCAAAGGAAATGTACTGCACATTTGTATACACCGTTCCAAGTTTAATTACGTCCTCATACGAGAAGATCTAAATTTAAGTAGTACTTGACATGTATAACCAGTAAATTTAAATTTATGCCGTAAATACATACATATTAAGGAATTATTGATTTTAACACTTTATTTTCGTAGCAATAAGTGTAAAGTTAAATGATATCATAAAATAAAAAAGTGGAAATACCACAGATCGCCCAAAACGACATAAATGAAAATGTTGCAGGCTCGGTCTGATTGAGCCTGTTCATGAATGGTAGTGGATTACAAGCTACCGTCCACACCCTCTAGCCCCAGGTTCAACAGAACTCAAAATTTACACATAATATAAGTAATCTGCTTCCGGAATAAAAGAGGATCTTCCGGTCTGTCCCTCTTTTTTGCCGCTATACGGAGTTTTTACTGGTGAAAATCACAGCAAAAATTGAAGAAGGCGCAGACAACAGCAACAGAAAATCAAAATTTGTTCGTACGTACGAACATAATTCCAAATAAAATTTACAAATTCTTGTTCATTTCTCACATTTTTAAATGCAATTTGGAATTTTGTTCGTACGTATGAACAAATCCTGGCTGTTCGTACGTA
This sequence comes from Mercenaria mercenaria, assembly GCF_021730395.1. NCBI lineage: Eukaryota > Metazoa > Mollusca > Bivalvia > Venerida > Veneridae > Mercenaria > Mercenaria mercenaria. The sequence goes on along the minus strand of NW_026460328.1, from coordinate 420 downwards.
CGAACAATAATCCATATCCCGTATTATTTTTCAGTTCTGACATGCTGTTCAAACAGCTCAGATCTTGGAATTTTGTTCGTACGTCCGAACAAATCTGGGCTGTTTGAACAGAATATCAGAATTGAAAAATAATATGGACAGGATTTGTTCGTGAGAGAACTGAAAAAGTATTTATTCTGAAAAAATGCAATTTGGAATTTTGTTTGTACGTACGAAACAAATCCTGTCCATATTTTTTTTCAATTCTGATATTCTGTTCAAACAGCCCAGATTTGTCGGACGTCCGAACAAAATTCCAAAATAGCTTTAAAATTTCTTTTTCATTTTCACTATCATTTGTTCATAGTATGAACAGCTGGATTTGTTGTACGTACGAACAAATGAGAGAACCGAAAAAGAATTATTTTAAAAAATGCAATT
>NW_026460327.1:0-2522 GCF_021730395.1 Mercenaria mercenaria | reverse complement strand
GATCGATGCGTATTAACCTATATGTAATACAGGTTAACAAATATTCCATGAATCTATGTACATCGATTTTCAAGGTACGGACAAAATGAATCTAGCATGTGTTCTAGAAACTCTTAAACACAAATTATACACCCTAATGAGTTAATAGAAAGTTATTGCCGGCGATATGCCTTAACAGGAAATTTCCTAACTGAGGAGAATCTTTTAAATTAGAGATTGATAAAAACCATAGAGAGGCACAGTATTGTGCTATAAATAATATCTAATTTCTTTAATACAGCCTGAATCCATTAAGCGGTTTGTACCGTAAGTGTTAACGACTTAAATTGATATTACGTTTTCATAAACCTAATGAACTCTACACTCGTAATAATGCATAGGCGCATCACGAACTGCACTTTTACTTTACAAAATGAAATAACTTCGAATTGCAGATGATATATTGCTTCTTTCATTTTTGCAAGCTACATTTAATGACATCTAAATTGCTCCTACAGTTCATAAATCTTAAGTCCTAAGATATGTTTTGAGCTTATCAATCGTAAGTCCCAGAAATACGACCTCATAAATCATAAGTCCAAACATGTTTGAGTCATCAGGATACACCATCTTTGCAATATGATAACATAATTGTTCGATCATAAAACGTAGGGGGACTTTATTTGTGGCGGCGAAATGTTCTGCCAATAAATCAGAACTGCACAAAATATAATATATATTTAAATATTTAAAAACTACAAAAAATTTGTAGAGCTTAGAAATATTACAACTCTAATAAATTTCTGCTGATAAAAGTAATCACAAATGTTCAATATTATTTCCAGTCTATCACTACCTTCTTCATGCCGTGTATACAGAAATCCCTCTGATTATTTAGCCAAACTTTGATCTGCAGGAAACTCGCTTCAGTTAGTATTTTTGCCTCAAATAAACGTAAATATACAGTCGCAACTAGTACAACATTAAACCAATCAATAACCAATATCCTGAAATTAACCAAATATATTCAAATTCACGGCGCCACAAAAGAAAACAACTCGAGATTTCATACAAAAGAAATCTGGAGCAAAATAATTATCTGTTTCAATAGAGCATGGAATAAAACAGATTTCTGCTGACATGACGGTATAACGAATTTCTGATTAAATCACGAACATATCCCTAATTAGAATAAGACGATATGGTTTCCCTGATCACTTTATAATTTTTGCAAGACTTGAATTACAGATATCTCCAGTCTATCATCAGTCATTGCTTTTAGCTCTTCTAACATTTTTAAAATAATTGAAACGGAAAATGCTAAGAAATGGCATAAAAGATATACAACCTTAAAGCAGGTAAACTGTATTTTATTCAGTAACAGCTGCAATGTGAACAATGATGTAAAGTTTACAGAAGAGTCATACTTTTCTCTTTCCAACTGCTAATGAACCTGTCCATGCATGCAAGTCTAATACACATTTTAGAAAATACTATTATGGATACTTTTATATGTACAAAGTTTGTTTCAACAATTAGGTACGCGTATCATTTTAAATTTCTTATGTATTTTGTGTCTTAAATCACACAATAATAAAGAAGTGATTCATATAATTATTCGTTTTGTTTTTACGATTGACTTCTGGTGGCACTTGCTGCTATGCCAATATATTTGGGGTTGATATCACAAGAAATGAAGCAGACTTTTGGTATTTGATCCTGGGGACATGCATGTGAATCAAGTATGTTAATATTTTTTCATCATATCAAGAAACATATACTCTACTGACTGTGCAGAAATACTACACGTCTTTATTCCTGATATAATGACAATATGGTTTTCAAAGAACAATGTTTAAATAGACAATTTATAACCTCTTTAAATGAAAAAAAAACTGCATTAATAAAGCCTTCGAAATTGAACAAAATATAAAGGAAACCACGCGATATCTCGGACAAAAATCTTGGGATTTATGTGTGTATTTAATTGATCCATTGACGGTACGGATTAAATCAAATTTCTGCTGTCTTGACAACATAGGGAATTACTACTTTCATCACGAACACATTGATCATTACAAAAAAGAATGCAGTGTCCCTTTCTTCTTGTTTAATAAGATGATACAAAATTATACAATATAAACCAATAAGTCATCTTATGAGACAAGTGTTACTGTACCAGTATATTTTCATAACGTTTAATTAAATTGTGCGTTAATATACTGGAAAGAGTTCTTTTACCAAAGCAGTATGTTCAGAAAGATATACATAACAAATAAATATTTGTATCATATTTCAAAGAAGGGTATTTATATGACAAACATAACTACTGATAATATCCTTTCTTTTGACATGTAATTTGATATACAATTACAGTCAAAGAGAAAAAGGAAGATGGCAGCCACATGACTGAATAATCTATCAGACATCAGGAATCAGCAGGAATATGAAAAGCTCTTCCTTTCTTTAACATTTCTATTGACGGCAGATCAATTGATATACTACAGAAAGTTTTGAAAAGACTTTTTGCTCATTTATTTGTC